>NW_028162375.1:0-32797 GCF_964263955.1 Coregonus lavaretus | reverse complement strand
AATGCTTATACCAGAGCGAAGGCATCGTTATTTCATCAGAAGCCTTATCCTGTCTACGTCCCAAATGGCACCGTATTCCCTATGTAGTGCACTACTTTTGACCAGAGCCCTATGGGAATATGGACACTGTATAGGGCATAAGATGTTTTCGGCTCAAAAGCATTTGTAAACATACATATCATTCATATTTTACGTAAGGCGACTGAAATAATGATCCCCTTTACCAGAGGATAGTAGTTCTGAAGGCACCATCCATTCCATCCAGTACTACCTCTTTACCAGAGGATAGTAGTTCTGAAGGCACCATCCATTCCATCCAGTACTACCCCTTTACCAGAGGATAGTAGTTCTGAAGGCACCATCCATTCCATCCAGTACTACCCCTTTACCAGAGGATAGTAGTTCTGAAGGCACCATCCATTCCATCCAGTCCTACCTCTTTACCAGAGGATAGTAGTTCTGAAGGCACCATCCATTCCATCCAGTACTACCTCTTTACCAGAGGATAGTAGTTCTGAAGGCACCATCCATTCCATCCAGTACTACCTCTTTACCAGAGGATAGTAGTTCTGAAGGCACCATCCATTCCATCCAGTACTACCCCTTTACCAGAGGATAGTAGTTCTGAAGGCACCATCCATTCCATCCAGTCCTACCTCTTTACCAGAGGATAGTAGTTCTGAAGGCACCATCCATTCCATCCAGTACTACCTCTTTACCAGAGGATAGTAGTTCTGAAGGCACCATCCATTCCATCCAGTACTACCTCTTTACCAGAGGATAGTAGTTCTGAAGGCACCATCCATTCCATCCAGTACTACCCCTTTACCAGAGGATAGTAGTTCTGAAGGCACCATCCATTCCATCCAGTACTACCTCTTTACCAGAGGATAGTAGTTCTGAAGGCACCATCCATTCCATCCAGTACTACCCCTTTACCAGAGGATAGTAGTTCTGAAGGCACCATCCATTCCATCCAGTACTACCCCTTTACCAGAGGATAGTAGTTCTGAAGGCACCATCCATTCCATCCAGTACTACCTCTTTACCAGAGGATAGTAGTTCTGAAGGCACCATCCATTCCATCCAGTACTACCCCTTTACCAGAGGATAGGAGTTATGAAGGCACCATCCATTCCATCCAGTACTACCCCTTTACCAGAGGATAGTAGTTCTGAAGGCACCATCCATTCCATCCAGTACTACCTCTTTACCAGAGGATAGTAGTTCTGAAGGCACCATCCATTCCATCCAGTCCTACCTCTTTACCAGAGGATAGTAGTTCTGAAGGCACCATCCATTCCATCCAGTACTACCTCTTTACCAGATGATAGTAGTTATGAAGGCACCATCCATTCCATCCAGTACTACCCCTTTACCAGAGGATAGTAGTTCTGAAGGCACCATCCATTCCATCCAGTACTACCTCTTTACCAGAGGATAGTAGTTCTGAAGGCACCATCCATTCCATCCAGTACTACCTCTTTACCAGAGGATAGTAGTTCTGAAGGCACCATCCATTCCATCCAGTACTACCTCTTTACCAGAGGATAGTAGTTCTGAAGGCACCATCCATTCCATCCAGTACTACCTTTTTACCAGAGGATAGTAGTTATGAAGGCACCATCCATTCCATCCAGTACTACCTCTTTACCAGAGGATAGTAGTTATGAAGGCACCATCCATTCCATCCAGTACTACCTCTTTACCAGAGGATAGTAGTTCTGAAGGCACCATCCATTCCATCCAGTACTACCCCTTTACCAGAGGATAGTAGTTCTGAAGGCACCATCCATTCCATCCAGTACTACCTCTTTACCAGAGGATAGTAGTTCTGAAGGCACCATCCATTCCATCCAGTACTACCTCTTTACCAGAGGATAGTAGTTCTGAAGGCACCATCCATTCCATCCAGTACTACCCCTTTACCAGAGGATATTAGTTCTGAAGGCACCATCCATTCCATCCAGTACTACCCCTTTACCAGAGGATAGTAGTTCTGAAGGCACCATCCATTCCATCCAGTACTACCTCTTTACCAGAGGATAGTAGTTCTGAAGGCACCATCCATTCCATCCAGTACTACCCCTTTACCAGAGGATAGTAGTTCTGAAGGCACCATCCATTCCATCCAGTACTACCCCTTTACCAGAGGATAGTAGTTCTGAAGGCACCATCCATTCCATCCAGTCCTACCTCTTTACCAGAGGATAGTAGTTCTGAAGGCACCATCCATTCCATCCAGTACTACCTCTTTACCAGAGGATAGTAGTTCTGAAGGCACCATCCATTCCATCCAGTACTACCTCTTTACCAGAGGATAGTAGTTCTGAAGGCAACATCCATTCCATCCAGTACTACCCCTTTACCAGAGGATAGTAGTTCTGAAGGCACCATCCATTCCATCCAGTCCTACCTCTTTACAAGAGGATAGTAGTTCTGAAGGCACCATCCATTCCATCCAGTACTACCTCTTTACCAGAGGATAGTAGTTCGGAAGGCACCATCCATTCCATCCAGTACTACCTCTTTACCAGAGGATAGTAGTTCTGAAGGCACCATCCATTCCATCCAGTACTACCCCTTTACCAGAGGATAGTAGTTCTGAAGGCACCATCCATTCCATCCAGTACTACCCCTTTACCAGAGGATAGTAGTTCTAAAGGCACCATCCATTCCATCCAGTACTACCTCTTTACCAGAGGATAGTAGTTCTGAAGGCACCATCCATTCCATCCAGTACTACCTCTTTACCAGAGGATAGTAGTTCTGAAGGCACCATCCATTCCATCCAGTACTACCCCTTTACCAGAGGATAGTAGTTCTGAAGGCACCATCCATTCCATCCAGTACTACCCCTTTACCAGAGGATAGTAGTTCTGAAGGCACCATCCATTCCATCCAGTACTACCTCTTTACCAGAGGATAGTAGTTCTGAAGGCACCATCCATTCCATCCAGTACTACCTCTTTACCAGAGGATAGTAGTTCTGAAGGCACCATCCATTCCATCCAGTACTACCCCTTTACCAGAGGATAGTAGTTCTGAAGGCACCATCCATTCCATCCAGTACTACCCCTTTACCAGAGGATAGTAGTTCTGAAGGCACCATCCATTCCATCCAGTACTACCCCTTTACCAGAGGATAGTAGTTATGAAGGCACCATCCATTCCATCCAGTACTACCCCTTTACCAGAGGATAGTAGTTCTGAAGGCACCATCCATTCCATCCAGTACTACCTCTTTACCAGAGGATAGTAGTTCTGAAGGCACCATCCATTCCATCCAGTACTACCTCTTTACCAGAGGATAGTAGTTCTGAAGGCACCATCCATTCCATCCAGTACTACCTCTTTACCAGAGGATAGTAGTTCTGAAGGCACCATCCATTCCATCCAGTACTACCCCTTTACCAGAGGATAGTAGTTCTGAAGGCACCATCCATTCCATCCAGTACTACCTCTTTACCAGAGGATAGTAGTTCTGAAGGCACCATCCATTCCATCCAGTACTACCTCTTTACCAGAGGATAGTAGTTCTGAAGGCACCATCCATTCCATCCAGTACTACCTCTTTACCAGAGGATAGTAGTTCTGAAGGCACCATCCATTCCATCCATTCCATCCAGTACTACCTCTTTACCAGAGGATAGTAGTTCTGAAGCCACCATCCATTCCATCCAGTACTACCCCTTTACCAGAGGATAGTAGTTCTGAAGGCACCATCCATTCCATCCAGTACTACCTCTTTACCAGAGGATAGTAGTTCTGAAGGCACCATCCATTCCATCCAGTACTACCTCTTTACCAGAGGATAGTAGTTCTGAAGGCACCATCCATTCCATCCAGTACTACCTCTTTACCAGAGGATAGTAGTTCTGAAGGCACCATCCATTCCATCCAGTACTACCCCTTTACCAGAGGATAGTAGTTCTGAAGGCACCATCCATTCCATCCAGTACTACCTCTTTACCAGAGGATAGTAGTTCTGAAGGCACCATCCATTCCATCCAGTACTACCTCTTTACCAGAGGATAGTAGTTCTGAAGGCACCATCCATTCCATCCAGTACTACCCCTTTACCAGAGGATAGTAGTTCTGAAGGCACCATCCATTCCATCCAGTACTACCTCTTTACCAGAGGATAGTAGTTCTGAAGGCACCATCCATTCCACCCAGTACTACCCCTTTACCAGAGGATAGTAGTTATGAAGGCACCATCCATTCCATCCAGTACTACCTCTTTACCAGAGGATAGTAGTTCTGAAGGCACCATCCATTCCATCCAGTACTACCTCTTTACCAGAGGATAGTAGTTTTGAAGGCACCATCCATTCCATCCAGTACTACCTCTTTACCAGAGGATAGTAGTTCTGAAGGCACCATCCATTCCATCCAGTACTACCTCTTTACCAGAGGATAGTAGTTCTGAAGGCACCATTCATTCCATCCAGTACTACCCCTTTACCAGAGGATAGTAGTTCTGAAGGCACCATCCATTCCATCCAGTCCTACCTCTTTACCAGAGGATAGTAGTTCTGAAGGCACCATCCATTCCATCCAGTCCTACCTCTTTACCAGAGGATAGTAGTTCTGAAGGCACCATCCATTCCATCCAGTACTACCCCTTTACCAGAGGATAGTAGTTCTGAAGGCACCATCCATTCATTCCAGTACTACCTCTTTACCAGAGGATAGTAGTTCTGAAGGCACCATCCATTCCATCCAGTACTACCCCTTTACCAGAGGATAGTAGTTCTGAAGGCACCATCCATTCCATCCAGTACTACCCCTTTACCAGAGGATAGTAGTTCTGAAGGCACCATCCATTCCATCCAGTACTACCTCTTTACCAGAGGATAGTAGTTCTGAAGGCACCATCCATTCCATCCAGTCCTACTTCAGAGCATTTCATAATGACAACCATCAGACAAGATGAAAAAATTGGCATCTTTATGGACACATCCCAATTGGAACCTTATTCCCTAGCTCTGGTCAAAAGCAGTGCCCCATATAGGGAATAGGGTGCCATTGGGGAAGCAGAGTAAATTGGCAGCGTCGTATATTTTCAATCATCAGGAGGTTGTAAGTGTTGATGCATTTGAAGCCTCGGAGTGAAACCACATCCATTATTCAATCAATAAACAATCCGCTATGGCCTCAATTTCCCTTTCCTCACCTTTCTTCCGACTGCTTCAGACATGAGAGAGAGAAAGAGAGAGAGAGATAGGGGAGAGAGAGAGAGAGAGAGGGAGAGAGGCTTTAGAGGTAGATGCAGCTCTCTCACAGAGCACCTCAGAAACACCATCAAACTCTCTCAGAAACACAGGGAGAGGCAGGCCTTGGATAGAGGCACTCAAAGGACACTGTGGGATCCCAATACCCTGTGAAAGAACACAGGGAGAGGCAGGCCTTGGATAGAGGCACTCAAAGAACACTGTGGGATCCCAATACCCTGTGAAAGAACACAGGGAGAGGCAGGCCTTGGATAGAGGCACTCAAAGGACACTGTGGGATCCCAATACCCTGTGAAAGTCACCGCCCCCTTCCGCTTTACTTCCGTATCATGTCCCTTAACCTTTTAAATGGGCTTGACAATTATATCATCAAATTCACGAAAACAAGGTCATTTAAGATATGCAGTCAGACCCTTTGCTATGAGACTCGACATTGAGCTCAGGTGCATCCTGTTTCCATTGATCATCCTTGAGATGTTTCTACAACTTGATTGGAGTCCAACTTTGGTAAATTCAATTGATCGGACATGATTTCGAAAGGCACGCTCCCGCATATATAAGGTCCTACAGTTGACAGTGCATGTCAGAGCAAAAACCAAGCCATGAGGTCGAAGGAATTGTCCGTAGAGCTCCGAGACAGGATTGTGTCGAGGCACAGATCTGGGGAAGGGTACCAAAACATTTCTGCAGCATTGAAGGTCCCCAAGAACACAGTGGCCTCCATCATTCTTAAATGGAAGAAGTTTGGAACCACCAAGACTCTTCCTAGAGCTGGCCGCCCAGCCAAACTGAGCAATCGGGGGAGAAGGGCCTTGGTCAGGGAGGTGATCAAGAACCAAATGGACACTCTGACAGAGCTCTAGAGTTCCTCTGTGGAGATGGGAGAACCTTCCAGAAGGACAACCATCTCTGCAGCACTCCACCAATCAGGCCATTATGGTACAGTGGTCAGACTGAAGCCACTCCTCAGTAAAAGGCACATGACAGCCCGCTTGAAGTTTGCAGAAAGGCACCTAAAGAGTCTCAGATCATTAGAAACAAGATGAAACCAAGATTGAACGCTTTGGCCTGAATGCCAAGCGTCACGTCTGGAGGAAACCTGGCACCATCCCTATGGTGAAGCATGGTGGTGGCAGCATCATGCTGTGGGGATGTTTTTCAGTGGCAGGGACTGGGAGACTAGTCAGGATCAAGGGAAAGATGAACGGAGCAATGTACAGAGAGATCCTTCATGAAAACCTGCTCCAGAGTGCTCAGGACCTCAGACTGGGGTGAAGGTTCTTCTTCCAACAGGACAATGACCCTAAGCACACAGCCAAGATAACGCAGGAGTGGCTTCGGGACAAGTCTCTGAATGTCCTTGAGTGGCCCAGCCAGAGCCCGGACTTGAACCCGATCTAACATTTCTGGAGAGACTTGAAAATAGCTGTGCAGCGACGCTCCCCATCCAACCTGACAGAGCTTGAGATGATCTGCAGAGAAGAATGGGAGAAACTCCCCAAATACAGGTGTGCCAAGCTTGTAGCGTCATACCCAAGAAGACTCGAGGCTGTAATCGCTGCCAAAGGTGCTTCAACAAAGTACTGAGTAAAGGGTCTGAACACTTATTTAAATGGGATATTTATGTTTTTTTTTTTTTTTTATACATTTGCTAAAATTTCTAAAAACCTGCTTTTGCTTTGTCATCATTGGTTATTGTGTGTAGATTAATGAGAATGTTTTTATTTTTATTTTTTTAATCCATTTTCGAATAAGGCTGTAACGTATCCAAATGTGGAAAAAGTCAAGGGGTCTGAATACTTTCCTAATGCACTGTAAATGAAATTATATTTCTGTTTGTGGATTAATTTACTTCTACCAGATGCCTTTTAGAAGTTGTTGCGCTGAAGATCCATTGCCCTACGTTTTTTGCCCTTTGAATAACATTAAAAAAGCCTACAAAAGCACAAAAACTACAAGCCTACTTCCTGGAAAGCGACACACATATATATATATATATATATATATACAGGAAGCACCACAACTCATCATTGTTGATGACATAGCTATTCCATGACAGAACAATTGTGAAATCCCTGTAGGGGTAGAGATTGGGACCAGCTGACTGAGTTCATTTCAGCAATACCATCAGCTAGCTCTCTAAGGAGAGAGAGAGGCTGCAGGCCTTGGAGAGAGACATCCAGCAACACCATCAGTTAACTCTCTAAGGTGAGAGAGAGGCTGCAGGCCTTGGAGAGAGACATCCAGCAACACCATCAGTTAACTCGCTAAGGTGAGAGAGAGGCTGCAGGCCTTGGAGAGAGACATCCAGCAACACCATCAGTTAACTCTCTAAGGTGAGAGAGAGGCTGCAGGCCTTGGAGAGAGACATCCAGCAACACTGTGAGACCCCTAAGGAGAGAGAGAGAGGCTGCAGGCCTTGGAGAGAGCCATCCAGCAACACTGTGAGACCCCTAAGGAGAGAGAGAGAGGCTGCAGGCCTTGGAGAGAGCCATCCAGCAACACTGTGAGACCCCTAAGGAGAGAGAGAGAGGCTGCAGGCCTTGGAGAGAGCCATCCAGCAACACTGTGAGACCCCTAAGGAGAGAGAGAGAGGCTGCAGGCCTTGGAGAGAGCCATCCAGCAACACTGTGAGACCCCTAAGGTGAGAGAGAGAGGCTGCAGGCCTTGGAGAGAGCCATCCAGCAACACTGTGAGACCCCTAAGGAGAGAGAGAGAGGCTGCAGGCCTTGGAGAGAGACATCCAGCAACACTGTGAGACCCCTAAGGAGAGAGAGAGAGGCTGCAGGCCTTGGAGAGAGCCATCCAGCAACACTGTGAGACCCCTAAGGAGAGAGAGAGAGGCTGCAGGCCTTGGAGAGAGACATCCAGCAACACTGTGAGACCCCTAAGGAGAGAGAGAGAGGCTGCAGGCCTTGGAGAGAGACATCCAGCAACACTGTGAGACCCCTAAGGAGAGAGAGAGAGGCTGCAGGCCTTGGAGAGAGACATCCAGCAACACTGTGAGACCCCTAAGGAGAGAGAGAGAGGCTGCAGGCCTTGGAGAGAGACATCCAGCAACACTGTGAGACCCCTAAGGAGAGAGAGAGAGGCTGCAGGCCTTGGAGAGAGCCATCCAGCAACACTGTGAGACCCCTAAGGAGAGAGAGAGGCTGCAGGCCTTGGAGAGAGACATCCAACAGCCCGATGGGACCCCTAAGGAGAGAGAGAGAGGCTGCAGGCCTTGGAGAGAGACATTCAACAGCCCGATGGGACCCCTAAGGAGAGAGAGAGAGGCTGCAGGCCTTGGAGAGAGACATCCAGCAACACTGTGAGACCCCTAAGGAGAGAGAGAGGCTGCAGGCCTTGGAGAGAGACATCCAGGAACACTGTGAGACCCCTAAGGAGAGAGAGAGGCTGCAGGCCTTGGAGAGAGACATCCAGCAACACTGTGAGACCCCTAAGGAGAGAGAGAGAGGCTGCAGGCCTTGGAGAGAGACATCCAGCAACACTGTGAGACCCCTAAGGAGAGAGAGAGGCTGCAGGCCTTGGAGAGAGACATCCAGCAACACTGTGAGACCCCTAAGGAGAGAGAGAGAGGCTGCAGGCCTTGGAGAGAGACATCCAGCAACACTGTGAGACCCCTAAGGAGAGAGAGAGAGGCTGCAGGCCTTGGAGAGAGACATCCAGCAACACTGTGAGACCCCTAAGGAGAGAGAGAGAGGCTGCAGGCCTTGGAGAGAGACATCCAGCAACACTGTGAGACCCCTAAGGAGAGAGAGAGAGGCTGCAGGCCTTGGAGAGAGACATCCAGCAACACTGTGAGACCCCTAAGGAGAGAGAGAGAGGCTGCAGGCCTTGGAGAGAGACATCCAGCAACACTGTGAGACCCCTAAGGAGAGAGAGAGGCTGCAGGCCTTGGAGAGAGACATCCAACAGCCCGATGGGACCCCTAAGGAGAGAGAGAGAGGCTGCAGGCCTTGGAGAGAGACATCCAGGAACACTGTGAGACCCCTAAGGAGAGAGAGAGGCTGCAGGCCTTGGAGAGAGACATCCAGCAACACTGTGAGACCCCTAAGGAGAGAGAGAGAGGCTGCAGGCCTTGGAGAGAGACATCCAGCAACACTGTGAGACCCCTAAGGAGAGAGAGAGGCTGCAGGCCTTGGAGAGAGACATCCAGCAACACTGTGAGACCCCTAAGGAGAGAGAGAGAGGCTGCAGGCCTTGGAGAGAGACATCCAGCAACACTGTGAGACCCCTAAGGAGAGAGAGAGAGGCTGCAGGCCTTGGAGAGAGACATCCAGCAACACTGTGAGACCCCTAAGGAGAGAGAGAGAGGCTGCAGGCCTTGGAGAGAGACATCCAGCAACACTGTGAGACCCCTAAGGAGAGAGAGAGAGGCTGCAGGCCTTGGAGAGAGACATCCAGCAACACTGTGAGACCCCTAAGGAGAGAGAGAGAGGCTGCAGGCCTTGGAGAGAGACATCCAGCAACACTGTGAGACCCCTAAGGAGAGAGAGAGGCTGCAGGCCTTGGAGAGAGACATCCAACAGCCCGATGGGACCCCTAAGGAGAGAGAGAGAGGCTGCAGGCCTTGGAGAGAGACATCCAGCAACACTGTGAGACCCCTAAGGAGAGAGAGAGGCTGCAGGCCTTGGAGAGAGACATCCAGCAGCCCGATGGGGTTCCTCCATACTATAAGGTTTACAGGTCCTCACTCTGGGGAGCAGAAAGAGTTCATAGAGATATTACAACAGGTAACCTACAGTAGGATTGAGGTGATAATGGGTCAAGAAATCCAATGGATGACAGAGTAGAAATGCCAATGAAATGTGTCCTCTTCAGAGGAGTGACTCCTACAGAAACGGGTAACTGGAGCCAGTCTTAGCCTATTTAATATCACTCCCCCCTGAGACAGAGTTGCATGGACAATTAATAGTGAACCTCTCCAGCCCTCCAGCCCTGCGAGCCCCATCACAGCCCCTTGTTTCAATTAAAAGGTAATTGCTATTTGTTTGTTATGATACGCACCATTCGTTTCACGCTGCGCTGAGAGTTGTGCTACCGCAGTCAACTCTCCACGTCATAACCATAGAATTAAGCACTTCTGTGAAACGGTTTAGAGCGGTCATTCCACGAAAGAAATTCTGAAGAAAAAAACAACAACGGGAGAATCTTGTCCTTCACCGTCAGGGAAGATGTAGTTAATCTGTTGTGATGCTGTTAGCTGGAGCTTAATTGGCCGTTATTGGAGGATGTCTCTGGGGATTTGTAACATCATCTGCAATGCCTATAGCATCCGATTCCCGGTATAGTGCACTCATTTTGATCAGGGTGAATAGGATGCTGGTCAAAAGTAGTGCAATATATGAAGAATAGGGTGCCATGTCAGATGTAGCCCATGTCTTCCACCATCAACTCTAATTCACTTGAGAAAAGGGTAATTTTAGCTGCTGCGGAAATCGTTGAAATAACGAAAGGAACCCTTATGTAACCTGACAGCAGAGGAACAACCTTATGTAACCTGACAGCAGAGGAACAACCTTATGTAACCTGACAGCAGAAGAACAACCTTATGTAACCTGACAGCAGAGGAACAACCTTATGTAACCTGACAGCAGAGGAACAACCTTATGTAACCTGACAGCAGAGGAACAACCTTATGTAACCTGACAGCAGAGGAACAACCTTATGTAACCTGACAGCAGAGGAACAACCTTATGTAACCTGACAGCAGAGGAACAACCTAATGTAACCTGACAGCAGAGGAACAACCTAATGTAACCTGACAGCAGAGGAACAACCTAATGTAACCTGACAGTAGAGGAACAACCTTATGTAACCTGACAGCAGAGGAACAACCTTATGTAACCTGACAGCAGAGGAACAACCTTATGTAACCTGACAGCAGAGGAACAACCTTATGTAACCTGACAGCAGAGGAACAACCTTATGTAACCTGACAGCAGAGGAACAACCTAATGTAACCTGACAGCAGAGGAACAACATGGTGTCTGTGAAGTCACCTCAGGCTGTGTCTGCGTCCCAAATGGCACCCTATTCCCTATATAGTGCACTACTTTAGACCAGAGAATGGCACCCTATTCCCTATATAGTGCACTACTTTAGACCAGAGAATGGCACCCTATACCCTATATAGTGCACTACTTTAGACCAGAGAATGGCACCCTATTCCCTATATAGTGCACTACTTTAGACCAGAGAATGGCACCCTATTCCCTATATAGTGCACTACTTTAGACCAGAGAATGGCACCCTATTCCCTATATAGTGCACTACTTTAGACCAGAGAATGGTACCCTATTCCCTATATAGTGCACTACTTTAGACCAGAGAATGGCACCCTATTCCCTATATAGTGCACTACTTTAGACCAGAGAATGGCACCCTATTCCCTATATAGTGCACTACTTTAGACCAGAAAATGGCACCCTATTCCCTATATAGTGCACTACTTTAGACCAGAGAATGGCACCCTATTCCCTATATAGTGCACTACTTTAGACCAGAGAATGGTACCCTATTCCCTATATAGTGCACTACTTTAGACCAGAGAATGGTACCCTATTCCCTATATAGTGCACTACTTTAGACCAGAGAATGGCACCCTATTCCCTATATAGTGCACTACTTTAGACCAGAGAATGGTACCCTATTCCCTATATAGTGCACTACTTTAGACCAGAGAATGGCACCCTATTCCCTATATAGTGCACTACTTTAGACCAGAGAATGGCACCCTATTCCCTATATAGTGCACTACTTTAGACCAGAGAATGGCACCCTATTCCCTATATAGTGCACTACTTTAGACCAGAGAATGGCACCCTATTCCCTATATAGTGCACTACTTTAGACCAGAGAATGGTACCCTATTCCCTATATAGTGCACTACTTTAGACCAGAGAATGGCACCCTATTCCCTATATAGTGCACTACTTTAGACCAGAGAATGGCACCCTATTCCCTATATAGTGCACTACTTTAGACCAGAGAATGGCACCCTATTCCCTATATAGTGCACTACTTTAGACCAGAGAATGGCACCCTATTCCCTATATAGTGCACTACTTTAGACCAGAGAATGGCACCCTATTCCCTATGTAGTGCACTACTTTAGACCAGAGAATGGCACCCTATTCCCTATGTAGTTCACTACTTTAGACCAGAGAATGGCACCCTATTCCCTATGTAGTTCACTACTTTAGACCAGAGAATGGCACCCTATTCCCTATATAGTGCACTACTTTAGACCAGAGAATGGCACCCTATTCCCTATATAGTGCACTACTTTAGACCAGAGAATGGCACCCTATTCCCTATATAGTGCACTACTTTAGACCAGAGAATGGCACCCTATTCCCTATATAGTGCACTACTTTAGACCAGAGAATGGCACCCTATTCCCTATATAGTGCACTACTTTAGACCAGAGAATGGCACCCTATTCCCTATATAGTGCACTACTTTTGACCAGAGAATGGCACCCTATTCCCTATATAGTGCACTACTTTAGACCAGAGAATGGCACCCTATTCCCTATACAGTGCACTGCTCTTGACCACATCCCTATGGGCCCTAGTCAAAAGTAGTGCACTACATAGGGAATAGAGTGCAATCCGACAGTCTCCTTATTGAATCCCTGGTCACGTCTCTGTCTGTGTGTGAGGATGACTGTGTGGCTCAGAGCATGGCGCTTGCAACGCCAGGGTTGCGGGTTCGATTCCCCACGGGGGGACCAGCACGAAAAAGGACGAAAATGTATGCACTCACTAACTTTAAGTCGCTCCGGATATGAGCGTCTGCTAAAATGACTCAAATGTAAAAACGTAAAATGAGACGGAGGAGGTGAGTGTGAGCCCTTACCTTCTGTTGAGTAGAGAGAGGCACTTAAACAGTGTTGAGACCGACGCAGAGAGACGCCGATGCTTGATATCCAGACAGACTTCAATGGCTCTGACAGAAGGCTGAAGAGTTTGACAAAGGTAGGGACACCAGACTGGAGGCCTGTCAGTCTCTGTATGTCAGACTAGATCGGCTTCGTACTGTATTGAGTCAAATGCACTTCTGAAAGCGCTACCCGGAAATCCAGTGTTTAATGAAATACTGGCCTGAGCATAGGTAACTCATTAAAACACTAAATGTGTCCAGTGTATTTACATTTACATGGAAATCTCAAATTAAATGAGTGAAGTTGTAATTAATTAAGAAGAGTTTCTACTTGGCTTTGCTGCTGGCGTCAACAAGCTGAATATTCATGTGTTAGTTCAGCAAGGTCACAACTGAATATGAATCAGCTGGGTCTGCATCCTAGATGGCAACCTATACCCTACATAGTGCACTACCTTTAACCAGGGTTTATGGGGTCGTAGTGAACTACAGTATGTAGGGGAAAGGGTGCCATTTTAAACGCAGGCAGGACGTTTTTGCTGACTCACATATCAAGAATGTCCTGAGGCTCCATTTAACATTATTACTAGATTAACACCAGGCTCCATATAACATTATTACTAGATTAATACCAGGCTCCATATAATATTATTATAGATTAACACCAGGCTCCATATAACATTATTACTAGATTAACACCAGGCTCCATATAACATTATTACTAGATTAATACCAGGCTCCATATAATATTATTATAGATTAATACCAGGCTCCATATAACATTATTACTAGATTAACACCAGGCTCCATATAATATTATTACTAGATTAATACCAGGTTCCATATAACATTATTATAGATTAATACCAGGCTCCATATAACATTATTACTAGATTAATACCAGGCTCCATATAATATTATTATAGATAAATACCAGGCTCCATATAACATTATTACTAGATTAACACCAGGCTCCATATAACATTATTACTAGATTAATACCAGGCTCCATATAACATTATTACTAGATTAATACCAGGCTCCATATAACATTATTACTAGATTAATACCAGGCTCCATATAACATTATTACTAGATTAATACCAGGCTCCATATAACATTATTACTAGATTAATACCAGGCTCCATATAACATTATTATAGATTAATACCAGGCTCCATATAACATTATTACTAGATTAATACCAGGCTCCATATAACATTATTACTAGATTAATACCAGGCTCCATATAATATTATTACTAGATTGACACCAGGCTCCATATAACATTATTACTAGATTAATACCAGGCTCCATATAATATTATTATAGATTAATACCAGGCTCCATATAACATTATTACTAGATTAACACCAGGCTCCATATAACATTATTACTAGATTAATACCAGGCTCCATATAATATTATTACTAGATTGACACCAGGCTCCATATAACATTATTACTAGATTAACACCAGGCTCCATATAACATTATTACTAGATTAATACCAGGCTCCATATAATATTATTACTAGATTAACACCAGGCTCCATATAACATTATTACTAGATTGACACCAGGCTCCATATAACATTATTACTAGATTAATACCAGGCTCCATATAACATTATTACTAGATTAACACCAGGCTCCATATAACATTATTACTAGATTAACACCAGGCTCCATATAACATTATTACTAGATTAATACCAGGCTCCATATAACATTATTACTAGATTAACACCATGCTCCATTTAACATTATTATAGATTAATACCAGGCTCCATATAACATTATTACTAGATTAATACCAGGCTCCATATAACATTATTACTAGATTAACACCAGGCTCCATATAACATTATTACTAGATTAACACCAGGCTCCATATAACATTATTACTAGATTAATACCAGGCTCCATATAACATTATTACTAGATTAATACCAGGCTCCATATAACATTATTACTAGATTAATACCAGGCTCCATATAACATTATTACTAGATTAACACCAGGCTCCATATAACATTATTACTAGATTAATACCAGGCTCCATATAATATTATTATAGATTAACACCAGGCTCCATATAACATTATTACTAGATTAACACCAGGCTCCATATAACATTATTACTAGATTAATACCAGGCTCCATATAACATTATTACTAGATTAACACCAGGCTCCATATAACATTATTACTAGATTAATACCAGGCTCCATATAATATTATTATAGATTAACACCAGGCTCCATATAACATTATTACTAGATTAATACCAGGCTCCATATAATATTATTATAGATTAACACCAGGCTCCATATAATATTATTATAGATTAATACCAGGCTCCATATAACATTATTACTAGATTAATACCAGGCTCCATATAACATTATTACTAGATTAACACCAGGCTCCATATAACATTATTACTAGATTAATACCAGGCTCCATATAATATTATTACTAGATTAATACCAGGCTCCATATAACATTATTACTAGATTAACACCAGGCTCCATATAATATTATTCCTAGATTAATACCAGGCTCCATATAACATTATTACTAGATTAATACCAGGCTCCATATAACATTATTATAGATTAATACCAGGCTCCATATAACATTATTATAGATTAATACCAGGCTCCATATAACATTATTACTAGATTAATACCAGGCTCCATATAATATTATTATAGATTAATACCAGGCTCCATATAACATTATTATAGATTAATACCAGGCTCCATATAACATTATTACTAGATTAATACCAGGCTCCATATAACATTATTACTAGATTAATACCAGGCTCCATATAACATTATTACTAGATTAACACCAGGCTCCATATAATATTATTCCTAGATTAATACCAGGCTCCATATAACATTATTACTAGATTAATACCAGGCTCCATATAACATTATTACTAGATTAATACCAGGCTCCATATAACATTATTATAGATTAATACCAGGCTCCATATAACATTATTACTAGATTAATACCAGGCTCCATATAACATTATTACTAGATTAATACCAGGCTCCATATAACATTATTACTAGATTAACACCAGGCTCCATATAACATTATTACTAGATTAATACCAGGCTCCATATAACATTATTACTAGATTAATACCAGGCTCCATATAACATTATTACTAGATTAATACCAGGCTCCATATAACATTATTATAGATTAATACCAGGCTCCATATAACATTATTACTAGATTAATACCAGGCTCCATATAACATTATTACTAGATTAATACCAGGCTCCATATAATATTATTACTAGATTGACACCAGGCTCCATATAACATTATTACTAGATTAATACCAGGCTCCATATAATATTATTATAGATTAATACCAGGCTCCATATAACATTATTACTAGATTAACACCAGGCTCCATATAACATTATTACTAGATTAATACCAGGCTCCATATAATATTATTACTAGATTGACACCAGGCTCCATATAACATTATTACTAGATTAACACCAGGCTCCATATAACATTATTACTAGATTAATACCAGGCTCCATATAATATTATTACTAGATTAACACCAGGCTCCATATAACATTATTACTAGATTGACACCAGGCTCCATATAACATTATTACTAGATTAATACCAGGCTCCATATAACATTATTACTAGATTAACACCAGGCTACATATAACATTATTACTAGATTAACACCAGGCTCCATATAACATTATTACTAGATTAATACCAGGCTCCATATAACATTATTACTAGATTAACACCATGCTCCATTTAACATTATTATAGATTAATACCAGGCTCCATATAACATTATTACTAGATTAATACCAGGCTCCATATAACATTATTACTAGATTAACACCAGGCTCCATATAACATTATTACTAGATTAACACCAGGCTCCATATAACATTATTACTAGATTAATACCAGGCTCCATATAACATTATTACTAGATTAATACCAGGCTCCATATAACATTATTACTAGATTAATACCAGGCTCCATATAACATTATTACTAGATTAACACCAGGCTCCATATAACATTATTACTAGATTAATACCAGGCTCCATATAATATTATTATAGATTAACACCAGGCTCCATATAACATTATTACTAGATTAACACCAGGCTCCATATAACATTATTACTAGATTAATACCAGGCTCCATATAACATTATTACTAGATTAACACCAGGCTCCATATAACATTATTACTAGATTAATACCAGGCTCCATATAATATTATTATAGATTAACACCAGGCTCCATATAACATTATTACTAGATTAATACCAGGCTCCATATAATATTATTATAGATTAACACCAGGCTCCATATAATATTATTATAGATTAATACCAGGCTCCATATAACATTATTACTAGATTAATACCAGGCTCCATATAACATTATTACTAGATTAACACCAGGCTCCATATAACATTATTACTAGATTAATACCAGGCTCCATATAATATTATTACTAGATTAATACCAGGCTCCATATAACATTATTACTAGATTAACACCAGGCTCCATATAATATTATTCCTAGATTAATACCAGGCTCCATATAACATTATTACTAGATTAATACCAGGCTCCATATAACATTATTATAGATTAATACCAGGCTCCATATAACATTATTACTAGATTAATACCAGGCTCCATATAATATTATTATAGATTAATACCAGGCTCCATATAACATTATTATAGATTAATACCAGGCTCCATATAACATTATTACTAGATTAATACCAGGCTCCATATAACATTATTACTAGATTAATACCAGGCTCCATATAACATTATTACTAGATTAACACCAGGCTCCATATAATATTATTCCTAGATTAATACCAGGCTCCATATAACATTATTACTAGATTAATACCAGGCTCCATATAACATTATTACTAGATTAATACCAGGCTCCATATAACATTATTATAGATTAATACCAGGCTCCATATAACATTATTACTAGATTAATACCAGGCTCCATATAACATTATTACTAGATTAATACCAGGCTCCATATAACATTATTACTAGATTAACACCAGGCTCCATATAACATTATTACTAGATTAATACCAGGCTCCATATAACATTATTACTAGATTAATACCAGGCTCCATATAACATTATTACTAGATTAATACCAGGCTCCATATAACATTATTACTAGATTAACACCAGGCTCCATATAACATTATTACTAGATTAATACCAGGCTCCATATAACATTATTACTAGATTAACACCAGGCTCCATATAACATTATTACTAGATTAATACCAGGCTCCATATAACATTATTACTAGATTAATACCAGGCTCCATATAACATTATTACTAGATTAATACCAGGCTCCATATAATATTATTATAGATTAATACCAGGCTCCATATAACATTATTACTAGATTAATACCAGGCTCCATATAACATTATTGTTGTAATACATGTTAAGACAGTGATGGCTGAAACAAGCTGCTCCCTGCTCCATGTCTTGTGACAATATGTTCAATGTTAGTCGTGTTAGTCATGTTAAGCGTTTTAATGATGTTAGTCGTGTTAGTCATGTTGAGCGTTTTAATGATGTTAGTCATGTTAGTCATGTTAAGCGTTTTAATGATGTTAGTCGTGTTAGTCATGTTAAGTGTTTTAATGATGTTAGTCGTGTTAGTCATGTTAAGCGTTTTAATGATGTTAGTCGTGTTAGTCATGTTAAGCGTTTTAATGATGTTAGTCGTGTTAGTCAATGTAAGCGTTTTAATGATGTTAGTCGTGTTAGTCATGTTAAGCGTTTTAATGATGTTAGTCGTGTTAGTCGTGTTAAGCGTTTTAATGATGTTAGTCGTGTTAGTCATGTTAAGCGTTTTAATGATGTTAGTCGTGTTAGTCATGTTAAGCGTTTTAATGATGTTAGTCGTGTTAGTCGTGTTAAGCGTTTTAATGATGTTAGTCGTGTTAGTCATGTTAAGCGTTTTAATGATGTTAGTCGTGTTAGTCATGTTGAGCGTTTCAATGATGTTAGTCATGTTCATTGTCAGTCATGTTAGTCATGTTAATTATGTCAGTCATATAATAGTCATGTTAGTCATGTCAATCAAGTTAGTCACATTAACCATGTCAATCACGTTATAGTCATGTTAGCCATGTCAATCATGTTGACAAGACAGTAGGAGTTGACAAGACAACACAAACAGATCTGGGACCAGGCTATGGACCATAGGCGTTGACAAGACAACACAAACAGATCTGGCACCAGGCTATGGACCATAGGCGTTGACAAGACAACACAAACAGATCTGGGACCAGGCTATGGACCATAGGAGTTGACAAGACAACACAAACATATCTGGCACCAGGCTATGGACCATAGGAGTTGACAAGACAACACAAACAGATCTGGGACCAGGCTATGGACCATAGGAGTTGACAAGACAACACAAACTGATCTGGGACCAGGCTATGAACCATAGGAGTTGACAAGACAACACAAACAGGTCTGGCACCAGGCTATGGATCTTCTACCAGTACCAGTGTCTTATGTTCCCCCTTTGAGCCCTCTGGTCGAAAGTAGTGCACTATATACGGGATAAACTTTCCCCAGACTTTACTCTGTAACTAAAGGCTCACAATCTACTGAGTCAAATAATGACTTGGTGGGTTGTCGAGTGGTGACCTCATTATGGAAATGGTGACTACCTAGGCCTCCAGTCAAATGTCTAGCCTTAATCATAATTAATAATGTGACAAAGCTGCAGAGTTTCAATAATTCAACACAAACGTATTAAAACTCCTGAAGTGAGTCCCAAATGGCACCCTGTTCCCTACAGTCCTAATGGGCTTTGGTCTAAAGTGGTGCACTATAAAGGAATAGGGTGCCAGGAGGAAGTCATCTGATAGGCCTCATGAACTCAGTAATGTTTTTTAGAGAGAAATGAAAAATATCACAGCCATTTAACCTGAAGAGGCCATAGGCTACATTTACTAAATTGAATGGACCATCTCTCTCACGTCAACAACAAAGACCTTGTTGAGGAAATATGTGGTTAAAATCTATACATAAGTTCATGTATTTACAGATTTCTCCTCAAGTCTTCCTGGACAGAAACAAATGTCATTGAGTTGACTCTGAAGAGGTTCTACGTCTGCTGTGTTCAGTTGATAATCTCTGTCAGTTCATCTGCTGTGTTCAGTTGATCATCTCTGTCAGTTCATCTGCTGTGTTCAGTTGATAATCTCTGTCAGTTCATCTGCTGTGTTCAGTTGATAATCTCTGTCAGTTCATCTGCTGTGTTCAGTTGACAATCTCTGTCAGTTCATCTGCTGTGTTCAGTTGAAAATCTCTGTCAGTTAATCTGCCGTGTTTAGTTGACAATCTCTGTCAGTTCATCTGCTGTGTTGAGTTGACAATCTCTGTCAGTTCATCTGCTGTGTTCAGTTGACAATCTCTGTCAGTTCATCTGCTGTGTTCAGTTGACAATCTCTGTCAGTTCATCTGCTGTGTTCAGTTGACGATCTCTGTCAGTTCATCTGCTGTGTTCAGTTGACAATCTCTGTCAGTTCATCTGCTGTGTTCAGTTGACAATCTCTGTCAGTTCATCTGCTGTGTTCAGTTGACAATCTCTGTCAATTCATCTGCTGTGTTCAGTTGACAATCTCTGTGTCAGTTCATCTGCCGTGTTCAGTTGACAATCTCTGTCAGTTCATCTGCTGTGTTCAGTTGACAATCTCTGTCAGTTCATCGATGAAGACCTTGTGAAGAAAATATGTGGTAAAACCAATGAGACCAGGGCCCGTATCCACAAAGCTTCTAGGAGTGCTGATCTAGGATCAATTTAGCCTTTTAGATCATAATGAATAAGATCATATGGAGAGATCCTAGAACACTTTGTGGATGCGGATGTGGTTAAATGTGTTCATACATTCACAGATAATTGCTCCTGGAGTCCAGATGTGGTTAAATGTGTTAATGCATTCACAGAAAATTGCTCCTGGAGTCCAGATGTGGTTAAATGTGTTAATGCATTCACAGAAAATTGCTCCTGGAGTCCAGATGTGGTTAAATGTGTTAATGCATTCACAGATAATTGCTCCTGGAGTCCAGATGTGGTTAAATGTGTTCATGCATTCACAGATAATTGCTCCTGGAGTCCAGATGTGGTTAAATGTGTTAATGCATTCACATATAATTGCTCCTGTAGTCCAGATGTGGTTAGATGTGTTAATGCATTCACAGAAAATTGCTCCTGGAGTCCAGATGTGGTTAAATGTGTTAATGCATTCACAGAAAATTGCTCCTGGAGTCCAGATGTGGTTAAATGTGTTAATGCATTCACAGATAATTGCTCCTGGAGTCCAGATGTGGTTAAATGTGTTAATGCATTCACATATAATTGCTCCTGTAGTCCAGATGTGGTTAGATGTGTTAATGCATTCACAGATAATTGCTCCTGGAGTCTTCCCTGACAGACGTATGCCATTGATCCTCTTCCAGAACTGATTAGGCCTATTGCTAAGGTCCCTCAGGAAATGGAATCATCATTGGTTTGTATTGTAAAGTAATGAATATTGCGGTCCCTCAAAAAAAGTAATTACACATATAGTTGAGAATACAGTAGTGTTGTACTGCAGAAAATATTTTCTGATATTTATTTAACCAGGAAAAGACTTGAGGTTGGAAACCTCTGTTTGTTCAATAGATCTGATACATCCATAGCATTTTTTTACTTCAAGGTCACCGAAGAGGGGTATTATCCACAGAAATACGTCAGACTTTTCCTGTAGGTTATACAGATCAGAATGTCCTACTTCCCTCAGCAGAACCAGATCTATACAGATCAGAATGTCCTACTTCCCTCAGCAGAACCAGATCTATACAGATCAGAATGTCCTACTTCCCTCAGCAGAACCAGATCTATACAGATCAGAATGTCCTACTTCCCTCAGCAGAACCAGATCTATACAGTTCAGAATGTCCTACTTCCCTCAGCAGAACCAGATCTATACAGATCAGAATGTCCTACTTCCCTCAGCAGAACCAGATCTATACAGTTCAGAATGTCCTACTTCCCTCAGCAGAACCAGATCTATACAGCTCAGAATGTCCTACTTCCCTCAGCAGAACCAGATCTATACAGTTCAGAATGTCCTACTTCCCTCAGCAGAACCAGATCTATACAGTTCAGAATGTCCTCCTTCCCTCAGCAGAACCAGATCTATACAGTTCAGAATGTCCTCCTTCCCTCAGCAGAACCAGATCTATACAGTTCAGAATGTCCTACTTCCCTCAGCAGAACCAGATCTATACAGCTCAGAATGTCCTACTTCCCTCAGCAGAACCAGATCTATACAGATCAGAATGTCCTACTTCCCTCAGCAGAACCAGATCTATACAGTTCAGAATGTCCTACCTTCCCTCAGCAGAACCAGATCTATACAGCTCAGAATGTCCTACTTCCCTCAGCAGAACCAGATCTATACAGTTCAGAATGTCCTACTTCCCTCAGCAGAACCAGATCTATACAGTTCAGAATGTCCTACTTCCCTCAGCAGAACCAGATCTATACAGCTCAGAATGTCCTACTTCCCTCAGCAGAACCAGATCTATTCAGTTCAGAATGTCCTACTTCCCTCAGCAGAACCAGATCTATACAGATCAGAATGTCCTACTTCCCTCAGCAGAACCAGATCTATACAGTTCAGAATGTCCTACCTTCCCTCAGCAGAACCAGATCTATACAGTTCAGAATGTCCTCCTTCCCTCAGCAGAACCAGATCAATACAGTTCAGAATGTCCTACTTCCCTCAGCAGAACCAGATCTATTCAGTTCAGAATGTCCTACTTCCCTCAGCAGAACCAGATCTATACAGTTCAGAATGTCCTACTTCCCTCAGCAGAACCAGATCTATACAGTTCAGAATGTCCTACTTCCCTCAGCAGAACCAGATCTATTCAGTTCAGAATGTCCTACTTCCCTCAGCAGAACCAGATCTATTCAGTTCAGAATGTCCTACTTCCCTCAGCAGAACCAGATCTATACAGATCAGAATGTCCTACTTCCCTCAGCAGAACCAGATCTATACAGTTCAGAATGTCCTACTTCCCTCAGCAGAACCAGATCTCCATTTTGATCATTTCCATTGAGATGCAGAGCAGAGCCAGACGGTAATAAAAAGCTCATTTTGAGGGGGTATTATAAAATCTCCTTTCCAATTACAAAAGCATTTGGGTAATTAGCCGCTTGACCTCAGTCGATTCTTTATCTGCACCAGAGATTGAATCCCTCTGTCTCCCTCTCTGTGTGAAATACAGTCAGGATTCAGGTGTCAATGTCAGATAATGGATGAATTCCAGAACATTACTGTATAATCTCAAAGGGAGGGGAAACAGTCATGTCTGACAGATATCTGCAATGCAATTACCCAGTTTTAACCCCTTTCCCCAGTGCTTAATTTGAGGCGGATCCTTCCAGAACAGGATCCTGGCGCCTCTCAGTTTTGGACTGTTTCGTTATGGAACCTACTTGCCCGGGGATCTGGTACATCTCCTGGCATGAAAAATAATTTCCTATGTTTGCAATGTAAAAATTATAATAAAAGCGATCAGTGTTCATTCGAGTTGCCTCCTCTGTAATTCTCCTGCAACCTAAAAAAAACGTAATGTGAAAACGTGCCTAAGAATTGATTGTATTGGACGGCCCGGGATTATGGTTTGCGCAACATTGTAGACTAGAGACCAATGTGTGGCCGTTGCTATGGTGAGAGCGAGAAGTGCACCTGAATCTCTCTCATAACCAGAGTGAGATTCACTGAAATGATATAATTCCCAATAATACACCAGGATTAGTCCTATAATTTAGCCCCAGAGGATCAATAGCTTATATAAAGGGCGGCAGGTAGCTTAGTGGGTAAAAGCGTTGTGCCAGTAACCGAAAGGTCGCTGGTTCTAATCCCCGAGCCGACTAGGTAAAAAATCTGTCGATGTGCCCTTAAGCAAGGCACTCAACCCTAATTGCTCCTGTAAATCGCTCTGGATAAGAGCGTCTGCTAAAATAGAAATATACAAAATGTTGTGGATTGTGTGTACCCCAATCAAAAGACAAAGCCTACAGTTGGGAACGCGTGGCAAATCTGTCAGTGAACAGCAGCCAAAACAGGCCTTTTGGGAAATATTTCAAATACAATCGCGGAAAAACACAGGTTGGAATGCAAATGGCTCCTGATGAAAAGTGAAGAGAGATTAGTTCTCTGGGAGGAGTTAGACTGGGTTAAATGAGACTGTGAGAGATTAGTTCTCTGGGAGGAGTTAGACTGGGTTAAATGAGACTGTGAGAGATTAGTTCTCTGGGAGGAGTTAGACTGGGTTAAATGAGACTGTGAGAGATTAGTTCTCAGGGAGGAGTTAGACTGGGTTAAATGAGTTAGACTGGGTTAAAGGAGGCTGTGAGAGATTAGTTCTCAGGGAGGAGTTAGACTGGGTTAAAGGAGACTGTGAGAGATTAGTTCTCTGGGAGGAGTTAGACTGGGTTAAAGGAGACTGTGAGAGATTAGTTCTCTGGGAGGAGTTAGACTGGGTTAAAGGAGACTGTGAGAGATTAGTTCTCTGGGAGGAGTTAGACTGGGTTAAATGAGACTGTGAGAGATTAGTTCTCTGGGAGGAGTTAGACTGGGTTAAAGGAGACTGTGAGAGATTAGTTCTCTGGGAGGAGTTAGACTGGGTTAAAGGAGACTGTGAGAGATTAGTTCTCTGGGAGGAGTTAGACTGGGTTAAATGAGACTGTGAGAGATTAGTTCTCAGGGAGGAGTTAGACTGGGTTAAAGGAGGCTGTGAGAGATTAGTTCTCTGGGAGGAGTTAGACTGGGTTAAAGGAGACTGTGAGAGATTAGTTCTCTGGGAGGAGTTAGACTGGGTTAAAGAAGACTGTGAGAGATTAGTTCTCTGGGAGGAGTTAGACTGGGTTAAAGGAGACTGTGAGAGATTAGAGGCTCACGATAACGGTTTTGACTCCGACTGTGGATCCGACTCATCTGACTGATTCCCTGACCTCTGACCTCTGACCTCTGTGTGATATGAGCTGTTAAATGAACGCTGTGATATCTGTACGGCTGACGTGTGACACTGGAACAGTCAATTAAGCGCGTGGAACGGCCGAACGGCTGAATAATTAGGAACAGAGCTGACGGAGCAGCAGCGGTGGTGGTGTGAGCTGGTGTGGAAAACAGACGGCTACTGTCCTGCTCCATGTTAACCATGTTTCCCCAGGTAACATACAGTCACCTATAGACTGAGGCTAAACAGACGGCTACTGTCCTGCTCCGTGTTAACCATGTTTCCCCAGGGTGGTGGTGTGAGCTGGTATGGAAAACAGACGGCTACTGTCCTGCTCCGTGTTAACCATGTTTCCCCAGGGAACACACAGTCACCTATAGACTGAGGCTAAACAGACGGCTACTGTCCTGCTCCGTGTTAACCATGTTTCCCCAGGGAACACACAGTCACCCATAGACTGGCTGTTAACGCAACATGGACATTCCCAGTGTCCCCCCCACTACAAAGAAAACATTCACAGCCTGAAACCCGAAGGGGACATCCTCATCTGTATTTTAATAGAACTATTTTTCCCAAAAAAGGCTCTGCGCACAGCAGGATGAAGGGATATTTTTTCAACAGTCATTGGTGTCCCGTTTTTGTCAGTCAGTTGTATTGGACAGCCTCTCCTCCAGTCCACCCCCAGAGAGAGGAGGGAGGAACCAGGTAAAGGAGTACATCTCTCTCTCTCTCTAAACCTCTGACACCGTCCCAGAAGCCCCCCCCCCCCCCCCCATCCCCTCTTCCTACACTGCAATCCCAAACCAGTCAACATCAATGACAACCTGGACACCGTTAACACACCTTCCCCCATTCCCCTCATGCATGCTCATGCGGAGATTCTGAATGTGGCTTTTCCCTCTGGAATCTTCAACCGGAACCTTTTCTTTTCGCACGGGGACAGCAATTAGTCTTGTCAACATCGGTTAGGAGTTACCGGGCAACAAAGAGGTCAGCTGTCTGACAAACAGAGGGAGGTTGTTGACAAGACAAGCGTTAAGACATGGGTTGAGGCGGAGAGCGTAGAGGAGAGCCAGGCCTATCCAGAAGTATCCGTCTGGTACGCACCTTGAGCCATCCTCCACACCTCCCGTTCTGACATGGAATCACGTCTTTGAGCGCATCACATCACCACATGTAATCCTGTCTCCTCATAAAATACTTTCCCCAGCGGGACTCTGACTGGAATTGTTTTTGCAACGGAACAACACACAATCGCAGGAGCTATGATTCAGATGGAAACATGAAGAGTTTGTACATTTCCACTATTCACTTCTCAGATAGCATGGTGTACATTAAATCTAGGTTGTGCTAAGAAGTTATCCCCACGGTATTGATTTAGCATAATTGTGCTGTGAGAAAGGCTATAATTTTTGGGGGGTAAATTAAATAATGTAATTGTTTCTGAGCAAGTTAATGAAATTGTTTTGTTCTTTCATATTTCTAATTAGAATACATACGTCACAGAATAAAGTTTCCAAACTTAGTCTATTTGGGTCAGAATACTGAATACCTCTGTAGTATCCCATATAATCGAGAATCGAAAAGATATCTTGATCAAAGTGGGTTAGAGGAAAGACAATATCGGAGTTTCTCTACGTCTTTACTTTTTGAGCAGAATAAATATTCACATCTTATGTAAATTCGTTGTAAGTCAACAGTCCATGGGAGAAGAGAAATGGAACTAGAATTCTGATGGAGCTGTTACATTGTGTAACCATATTTATCGGAATACTTCAAAAAGTTTACGTGACTTTGATTTTTCTAGAACAATTCCCTGCGAGAGAGCTGATGGGAAAATCAATTTTATTCCACCCAGCACTCCGACACAGCTCTCTACAGTCTACAGACACACACAGCTCTCTACCACACACTGAGGAATGGCTCTGAGACTTTTTATCTTTGAATTTTAATGGACAGAGACAGGCCCTCTCTACTGAGGAGAGGAGAGGAGAGGAGAGGAGAGGAGAGGAGAGGAGAGGAGAGGAGAGGAGAGGAGAGGAGAGGAGAGGAGAGGAGAGGAGAGGAGAGGAGAGGAGAGGAGAGGAGAGGAGAGGAGAGGAGAGGAGAGGAGAGGAGAGGAGAGGAGAGGAGAGAGGGATGAGAGGAGAAGAGAGGAGAGGAGAGGAGAGGAGAGGAGAGGAGAGGAGAGGAGAGGAGAGGAGAGGAGAGGAGAGGAGAGGAGAGGAGAGGAGAGGAGAGGAGAGGAGAGGAGAGGAGAGGAGAGGAGAGGAGAGGAGAGGAGAGGAGAGGAGAGGAGAGGAGAGGAGAGAGGAGAAGAGAGGAGAGGAGAGGAGAGGAGAGGAGAGGAGAGGAGAGGAGAGGAGAGGAGAGGAGAGGAGAGGAGAGGAGAGGAGAGGAGAGGAGAGGAGAGGAGAGGAGAGGAGAGGAGAGGAGAGGAGAGGAGAGGAGAGGAGAGGAGAGGAGAGGAGAGGAGAGAGGGATGAGAGGAGAAGAGAGGAGAGGAGAGGAGAGGAGAGGAGAGGAGAGGAGAGGAGAGGAGAGGAGAGGAGAGGAGAGGAGAGGAGAGGAGAGGAGAGGAGAGGAGAGGAGAGGAGAGGAGAGGAGAGGAGAGGAGAGGAGAGGAGAGGAGAGGAGAGGAGAGGAGAGGAGAAGAGAAGAGAGGAGAAGAGAGGAGAAGAGAGGAGAGGAGAGAGGGATGAGAGGAGAAGAGAAGAGAGGAGAGGGGAGGAGAGGAGAGGAGAGGAGAGGAGAGGAGAGGAGAGGAGAGGAGAGGAGAGGAGAGGAGAGGAGAGGAGAGGAGAGGAGAGGAGAGGAGAGGAGAGGAGAGGAGAGGAGAGGAGAGGAGAGGAGAGGAGAGGAGAGGAGAGGAGAGAGGGATGAGAGGAGAGGAGAGGAAATAGCAGATTGAAGTGGCTGTTGGAGGACAGCACCAGGACGAAAAATAACTATCAATCCTCTAGTCTATACAACCTGCTCAGCTGCAATACAATCACAAGTTGTGTTCCTGGTACAGTGTACTACAGCATGGTTCAGTCTACTTCCATTTCTTATTAAATCACATACCGCTCTTCTGGTGAACTGGGATAACATAAATGAAATTAAATCAAATTGTATTTGTCACATGCGCCGAATACAAAAGGTGTAGACCTTACAGTGAAATGCTGACTGACAAGCCCTTAACCAACAATGCAGTTTAAAGAAAAATAACTGTTGAGTAAAAAATAGATAACCAAAAAATTTAAATAATTAAAGAGCAGCAGTAAAATAATAGTAGGGAGGCTATATACAGGGGGTACCGGTACAGAGTCAATGTGTAATAACAGTAGGGAGGCTATATACAGGGGGTACCGGTACAGAGTCAATGTGCAGGGGCATCGATTAGTCGAGGTAATTGAGGTAATATGTACATGTAGGTAGAGTGAAAGTGACTATGCATAAATAATAAACAGAGAGTAGCAGCAGCGTAAAAGAGGGGGGGGGGGGGGGGGGGGGGGGCAATGCAAATAGTCCGGGTAGCCATTTCATTAGCTGTTCAGGAGTCTTATGGCTTGGGTGTAGAAGCTGCTAAGAAGCCTTTTGGACCTAGACTTGGCGCTTCGGTACCGCTTGCCGTGCGGTAGCAGAGAGAACAGTCTATGACTAGGGTGGCTGGAGTCTTTGACAATTTTTAGGGCCTTCCTCTGACACCGCCTGGTATAGAGGTTGTGGATGGCTGGAAGCTTGGCCCCAGTGATATACTGGGCCGTACGCACTACCCTCTGTAGTGCCTTGCGGTCGCAGGCCAAGCAGTTGCCATACCAGGCAGTGATGCAACCGGTCAGGATGCTCTCGATGGTGCAGCTGTAGAACTTTTTGAGGATCTGAGGACCCATGCCAAATCTTTTCAGTCTCCTGAGGGGGAATAGGCTTTGTCGTGCCCTCTTCACGACTGTCTTCGTGTGTTTGGACCATGATAGTTTGTTGGTGATGTGGACACCAAGGAACTTGAAGCTCTCAACCTGCTCCACTACAGCCCCGTCGAGGAGAATGGGGGTGTGCTCGGTCCTCTTTTTCCTGTAGTCTTTTTCCATACAGAACACCGTGAAGATAGTATCCTATGTAATGTACTGGTGAACTGGGGTAACATACAGAACACCAGTGAAGATAACATCCTACGTAATGTACTGGTGAACTGGGGTAACGTACAGAACACCAGTGAAGATAGTATCCTACGTAATGTACTGGTGAACTGGGGTAACATACAAAACACCAGTGAAGATAATATCCTACGTAAGGTACTGGTGAACTGGGGTAACATACAGAACACCAGTGAAGATAGTATCATACGTAACGTACTGGTGAACTGGGGTAACGTCCAGAACATCTTCTGTAGTGAAACTTCCTATACATCAGTACATAAGACAACTGTAAAGATAGAATGGGTCAGTAGTGTTACTGGACAGTAGATCAGACATAATGGGTCAGTAGTGTTACTGGACAGTAGATCAGACAGAATGGGTCAGTAGTGTTACTGGACACATAATGGGTCAGTAGTATTACTGGACAGTAGATCAGACATAATGGGTCAGTAGTGTTACTGGACAGTAGATCAGACAGAATGGGTCAGTAGTGTTACTCGACAGTAGATCAGACATAATGGGTCAGTAGTGTTAATGGACAGTAGATCAGACAGAATGGGTCAGTAGTGTTACTGGACAGTAGATCAGACATAATGGGTCAGTAGTGTTAATGGACAGTAGATCAGACATAATGGGTCAGTAGTGTTACTGGACAGTAGATCAGACATAATGTGTCAGTAGTGTTACTGGACAGTAGATCAGTCAGAATGGGTCAGTAGTGTTACTGGACAGTAGATCAGACATAATGGGTCGGTAGTGTTAATGGACAGTAGATCAGACAGAATGGGTCAGTAGTGTTACTGGACAGTAGATCAGACATAATGGGTCAGTAGTGTTAATGGACTGTAGATCAAACAGAATGGATCAGTAGTGTTACTGGACAGTAGATCAGACATAATGGGTCAGTAGTATTAATGGACAGTAGATCAGTCAGAATGGGTCAGTAGTGTTACTGGACAGTAGATCAGACATAATGGGTCAGTAGTGTTACTGGACAGTAGATCAGACATAATGGGTCAGTAGTGTTACTGGACAGTAGATCAGACATAATGGGTCAGTAATGTTACTGGACAGTAGATCAGACATAATGGGTCAGTAGTGTTACTGGACAGTAGATCAGACATAATGGGTCAGTAGTGTTACTGGACAGTAGATCAGACATAATGGGTCAGTAGTGTTACTGGACAGTAGATCAGTCAGAATGGGTCAGTAGTGTTACTGGACAGTAGATCAGACATAATGGGTCAGTAGTGTTACTGGACAGTAGATCAGACAGAATGGGTCAGTAGTGTTACTTGACAGTAGATCAGACATAATGGGTCAGTAGTGTTAATGGACAGTAGATCAGACAGAATGGGTCAGTAGTGTTACTGGACAGTAGATCAGACATAATGGGTCAGTAGTATTAATGGACAGTAGATCAGTCAGAATGGGTCAGTAGTGTTACTGGACAGTAGATCAGACATAATGGGTCAGTAGTGTTAATGGATAGTAGATCAGACAGAATGGGTCAGTAGTGTTACTGGACAGTAGATCAGACATAATGGGTCAGCAGTGTTATTGGACAGTAGATTTGTCAGAATGGGTCAGTAGTGTTACTGGACAGTAGATCAGACATAATGGGTCAGCAGTGTTACTGGACAGTAGATCAGTCAAAATGGGTCAGTTGTGTTACTGGACAGTAGATCACACATAATGGGTCAGTAGTGTTACTGGACAGTAGATCAGACAGAATGGGTCAGTAGTGTTACTGGACAGTAGATCAGACAGAATGGGTCAGTAGTGTTACTGGACAGCAGATCAGACAGAATGGGTCAGTAGTGTTACTGGACAGTAGATCAGACAGAATGGGTCAGTAGTGTTACTGGACAGTAGATCAGTCAGAATGGGTCAGTAGTGTTACTGGACAGTAGATCAGTCAGAAAGGGTCAGTAGTGGTACTGGACAGTAGATCAGACAGAATGGGTCAGTAGTATTAATGGACAGTAGATCAGTCAGAATGGGTCAGTAGTGTTACTGGACAGTAGATCAGACATAATGGGTCAGTAGTGTTAATGGATAGTAGATCAGACAGAATGGGTCAGTAGTGTTACTGGACAGTAGATCAGACATAATGGGTCAGCAGTGTTATTGGAGAGTAGATTTGTCAGAATGGGTCAGTAGTGTTACTGGACAGTAGATCAGACATAATGGGTCAGCAGTGTTACTGGACAGTAGATCAGTCAAAATGGGTCAGTTGTGTTACTGGACAGTAGATCACACATAATGGGTCAGTAGTGTTACTGGACAGTAGATCAGACAGAATGGGTCAGTAGTGTTACTGGACAGTAGATCAGACAGAATGGGTCAGTAGTGTTACTGGACAGCAGATCAGACAGAATGGGTCAGTAGTGTTACTGGACAGTAGATCAGACAGAATGGGTCAGTAGTGTTACTGGACAGTAGATCAGTCAGAATGGGTCAGTAGTGTTACTGGACAGTAGATCAGTCAGAAAGGGTCAGTAGTGGTACTGGACAGTAGATCAGAGATAATGGGTCAGTAGTGTTACTGGACAGTAGATCAGACAGAATGGGTCAGTACTGTTACTGGACAGTAGATCAGTCAGAATGGGTCAGTAGTGTTACTGGACAGTAGATCAGACGTAATGGGTCAGCAGTGTTACTGGACAGTAGATCAGACAGAATGGGTCAGTAGTGTTAATGGACAGTAGATCAGTCAGAATGGGTCAGCAGTGTTACTGGACAGTAGATCAGTCAGAATGGGTCAGCAGTGTTACTGGACAGTTGATCTCTCAGAATGGGTCAGTAGTGTTACTGGACAGTAGATCAGACATAATGGGTCAGTAGTGTTACTGGACAGTAGATCAGACAGAATGGGTCAGTAGTGTTACTGGACAGTAGATCAGACATAATGGGTTGGTAGTGATCAGAGAAAACCCAAACCAACTGGAAAATACATTTACTACACAACACTGTCAGATAGACATCACACACACACACACACACACACACACACACACACACACACACACATACACACACACACACACACACACACACACACACACACACACACACACACACACACACAGTCTTGTACAGCTAAACTTGTGGAGACACAAAATTCAGTCCCATTCAAAAACCTATTTTTCCTAACCCCTAACCCTAACCCTAACCTTAACCCTAACCCTAACCCTAACCCTAACCCTAACCCTAACCCGTTCTCGTACCCTAACCCTAACCCTAACCCTAACCCAAAAACCTAACTTTAACCCTAACCCTAAACCTAACCCTAGCTCCTAACCCTAACCCTAAAAATTACCCTAGCTCCTAACCCTAACCCTGAACCTAATTCTAACCTTAACCCTAAACCCCCTAGAAATAGCATTTGACCTTGTGGGGACCAACAAAAATGTCCC
>NW_028162376.1:0-52929 GCF_964263955.1 Coregonus lavaretus | reverse complement strand
GAAAAAAAATTGTAGACCTCCACAAGTCTGGTTCATCCTTGGGAGCAATTTCCAAACGCCTGAAGGTACCACGTTCATCTGTACAAACAATAGTACGCAAGTATAAACACCATGGGACCACGCAGCCGTCATACCGCTCAGGTAGGAGACGCGTTCTGTCTCCTAGAGATTGTTAGATTAATTTGGATTTTAAGAATAATGACTAAAGAATTTCACCCCAAACACAGTATAAATGTTAGAATTATCATGTAGTGTCAACCCACTAACAGAGGGGGCGTTACTAACCATTCAAGGGGGAAGGCGGGAACTGTTTAAGAAAGCCACCTAAAGGTGGGAGGAGCATAGTGTCTTTGTTTGTCAAGGGGTATAAAAACAGTATGTTTGTGTTTTTGAGCAGAGCTCTCCTTAAATAAAATTTACTGATAATTACTCGTGGATTGTGGACCTTGAATCATTGATGATTAAAACCAGAGCTTTACAACCTCTGGTAATGATTCAAGCTTAGGTTGAATTAGAGATAAAAATTCACATGACAGAGATGAATGTACTTTGGTGCGAAAAGTGCAAATCAATCCCAGAACAACAGCAAAGGTCCTTGTGAAGATGCTGGAGGAAACAGGTACAAAAGTATCTATATCCACAGTAAAACGAGTCCTATATCGACATAACCTGAAAGGCCGCTCAGCAATGAAGAAGCCACTGCTCCAAAACCGCCATAAAAAAACCCGACTACGGTTTGCAACTGCACATGGGGACAAAGATCGTACTTTTTGGAGAAATGTCCTCTGGTCTGATGAAACAAAAATAGAACTGTTTGGCCATATTGACCGTCGTTATGTTTGGAGTAAAAATGGTGAGGCTTGGAGCCGTAGAACACCATCCCAACCGTGAAGCATAGGGGTGGCAGCATCATGCTGTGGTGGTGCTTTGCTGCAAGAGGGACCGCTGCACTTCACAAAATAGATGGCAGCATGAGGAAGGAAAATGTTGTGGACATATTGAAGAACATCTCAAGACATCAGTCAGGAAGTTAAAGCTTGGTCGCAAATGGGTCTTCCAAATGGACAATGACACAAGCATACTTCCAAAGTTATGGAAAAATGGCTTAAGGACAACAAAGTCAAGGTATTGGAGTGGCCATCACAAAGCCCTGTCCTCAATCCTATAGAAAAATTGTGTCCATAACTGAAAAAGCGTGTGCGAGCAAGGAGGCCTACAAACCTGACTCAGTTACACCAGCTCTGTCAGGAGGAATGGGCCAAAATTCACCCAACCTATTGTGGGAAGCTTGTGGAAGGCTACCCGAAACGTTTGACCCAAGTTAAACAATTTAAATGTAACGCTACCAAATACTAATTGAGTGTATGTACACTTCTGACTCACTGGGAATGTGATGAAAGAAATAAAAGCTGAAATAAATCATTCTCTCTACTATTATTCTGACATTTCACATTCTTAAAATAAAGTGGTGATCCTAACTGACCCAAAACAGGGATTTTTTTACTAGGATTAAATGTCAGGAATTGTGAAAAACTGAGTTTAAATGTATTTGGCTAAGGTGTATGTAAACTTCCGACTTCAACTGTATGCACGCACCACTTTTCCGTTATTTATTTTTTAGAATTCTTTTAAACAAGTAATTTTTTTCATTTCACTTCACCAATTTGGACTATTTTGTGTATGTCCATTACATGAAATCCAAATAAAAATCAATTTAAATTACAGGTTGTAATGCAACAAAATAGGAGGTCTGAGGTCTTGACTGATTTCTTTTGATTTTCCCATGATGTCAAGCAAAGAGGCACTGAATCTGAAGGTAGGCCTTGAAATACATCCACAGGTATACCTCCAATTGACTCAAATGATGTCAATTAGCCTATCAGAAGCTTCTAAAGCCATGACATCATTTTCTGGAATTTTCCAAGCTGTTTAAAGGCACAGTCAACTTAGGTGTCACGCCCTGACTCAGGGGACTCTTATATGTTGAGTCAGGGTGTGAATATTCTATGTTGTGTTTTCTATGTTGTCATTCTAGTATGTGTAGATCTAGGTACCCAATCAGAGGCAGCTGTCGCTCGTTGTCTCTGATTGGGGATCATACTTAGGCAGCCTATTGGCACTCGTTAGTTGTGGGATCTTGTTCTGTGTGCAGCCTTGTTTTGTGTGCAGCCTTAGGACTTCACGGTTTGTCGTGTGTTTATCAGTTAAATGGTCCTCTGTAGCTCAACTGGTAGAGCACGGCGCTTGTAACGCCAAGGTAGTGGGTTCGATCCCCGGGACCACCCATACACAAAAATGTATGCACGCATGACTGTAAGTCGCTTTGGATAAAAGCGTCTGCTAAATGGCATATTATTATTATTAAATAAACATGTACGTATTTCACGCTGCGCCTTGGTCTGACCCGTCCTTGAACGAACGTGACATTAGGGTATGTAAACTTCTGACCCACTGGAATTGTGATACAGTGAATTATAAGTGAAATAATCTGTCTGTAAACAATTGTTGGAAAAATGACTTGTGTCATGCACAAAGTAGATGTCCAGCCCTCCTTGCCAAAACGATAGTTTGTTAACAAGACATTTGTGGAGTGCTTGAAAAACAAGTTTTAATGACTCCAACCTAAGTGTATGTAAATTTCCGACTTCAACTGGTGCAACCAATTACCTTCAGAAGTCACATAATTAGTTAAATAAAGTCCACCTGTGTGCAATCTAAGTGTCACATGATCTGTCACATGATCTCAGTATATATACACATGTCCTGAAAGGCCCCAGAGTCTGCAACACCACTAAGCAAGGGGCACCACCAAGCAAGCGGCACCATAAAGACCAAGGAGCTCTCCAAACAGGTCAGGGACAAAGTTGGGTTGGGTTCTAAAAAAATATCAGAAACTTTGAACATCCCACGGAGCACCATGAAATCCATTATTAAAAAATGGAAAGAATATGGCACCACAACAAACCTGCCAAGAGAGGGCCGCCCACCAAACCTCATGGACCAGGCAAGAAGGGCATTAATCCGAGAGGCAACAAAGAGACCAAAGATAACCCTGAAGGAGCTGCAAAGCTCCACAGCGGAGATTGGAGTGTCTGTCCATAGGACCACTTTAAGCCGTACACTCCACAGAGCTGGGCTTTACGGAAGAGTGGCCTGAAAAAAGCCATTGCTTAAAGAAAAGTATTTGCCAAAAGGCATGTGGGAGACTCCCCAAACATATGGAAGAAGGTACTCTGGTCAGATGAGACTATAATTGAGCTTTTTGGCCATCAAAGAAAACGCTATGTCTGGCGCAAACCCAACACCTCTCATCACCCCGAGAACACCATCCCCACAGTGAAGCATGGTGGTGGCAGCATCATGCTGTGGGGATGTTTTTCATCGGCAGGGACTGGGAAACTGGTCAGAATTGAAGGAATGATGGATGGCGCTAAATACAGGGAAATTCTTGAGGGAAACCTGTTTCAGTCTTCCAGAGATTTGAGACTGGGACGGAGGTTCACCTTCCAACAGGACAATGACCCTAAGCATACTGCTAAAGCAACACTTGAGTGGTTTAAGGGGAAACATTTTAATGTCTTGGAATGGCCTAGTCAAAGCCCAGACCTCAATCCAATTGAGAATCAGTGGTATGACTTAAAGATTGCTGTACACCAGCGGAATCCATCCAACTTGAAGGAGCTGGAGCAGTTTTGCCTTGAAGAATGGGCAAAAATCCCAGTGGCTAGATGTGCCAAGCTTATAGAGATGTACCCCAAGAGACTTGCAGCTGTAATTGCTGCAAAAGGTGGCTCTACAAAGTATTGACTTTGGGGGGGGGGGGGGGGGTAAATAGTTATGCACGCTCAAGTTTTCAGTTTTTTTGTCTTATTTCTTGTTTGTTTCACGATAAAAAATATTTTGTATCTTCAAAGTGGTAGGCATGTTGTGTAAATGAAATGATATAACCCCCCAAAAAATCTATTTTAATTCCAGGTTGTAAGGCAACAAAATAGGAAAAATGCCAAGGGGGGTGAATACTTTCGCAAGTCACTGTATGTCTGATCTCGCAAACAGTGTAAAGTATGTATAGATACGTGTAATCTGGAGCCAAGAGTGTTGATTTTTAATCTGAAGCTATCCTGCTATTGTCACACTTGTTGAATTATGCAATAGAACGTGACAACAACAGTAATTAATGAGGCAGTCTAGACAGCGCAGGTGAGTGCAGGTAGGCCTAGACAGAGGAAGTTTGTGTAGTTGAAGCCCTGTTCCACTCCTTTATGTTAATATATTAATATATGCAAATACACCCAGAGTATTTATGCAAAGGAGGCACACATAATTTTCTTAATTTTAACACAATTTGCATTGAATAGATGTTATTTTATATTCTCAAACGAACAGCAGTGCCTATATGATGTCCTTTCATAAAGGTGTGACATGCTGAAGTGATGCTTCTATGCAAATGTTGTTGATCAGTAGGCTAACAGAAGTCCCAAGCACCATAGACTCCAAAACGAGCTCAATAACTCAATGCATGCACACACTCCTATTGAATATGCATTCACCTGTATTGTGAGTAGGCCTATGCCATCTTAATTTACCCAGTTTATCAAGAGATTTGCCATTCAAATAAAATTATTACCATTATATTGTCATAGTTATATTGGTAAAAACAAAGTAAAATGTCTTGTTTGATTTAAAAAGTGATGCATTAATGCATACATGGCTGTCTCTGGGAAATTTGGTCATCAACATTTTCTAATTTAATTATATTAAATATCGGCCTCTGCCTTAAAAAAAACTATATTGGTCGATCTCTAAGGATTTTAATCAATTGAATACATGAATTCCCACCAAAATCCCAAAACTTAATTAATTATTTGTCCATGCCAGTAAAATGTTTTATGTGCTATAATTAATTCAATACCTGATGGATGGATTTTCTTCATCCATTGTCCAACTATTGCATTTATTAGAATTGTTTTTTAAACCTTTTAACAATTTTGATGACCGTTGCTAATATCATTTATCATATTAGGGGGTATGAAGATAACATCATACAGTATTCCTACCTATTTTCCTGTGCTACTCTATGTGTTAAGTGATTGATATGATTCAGTAGCATCCAGTGATTCATCATGATGCTAGCAAGCCCATCAGGCTACAGGTAGGTAGGTGTCTTTTACCATATGCGTCCCAAATTACACCTTATTCCCTATGCAGTGCACTACTTTTTACCAGAGCCCTAGGGCCCTGGTCAAAAGTAGTGCACTATAAAGTAAAGGGAATAGCATTTGGGATGCTAACCCAGTGTTTTCTGCTGTACGAGAGCCCCCCATGATAGCATGCTCTCTCTGTGCAGCTGAAATTGGCTGCCCCGTTTTCAGCCCTTTCAGCCTGTCTGCCCCCCAGAGCTCCTATAGATGAAGAGGGTTTTTAGAGTGCTTGAGGGGATTTAATTCAAACTGTTGTGTTTCATGTCCCCCACAGGGGGTCGGTCTGTGCTCCTCTGCCAGGGGGCTAAGAGGTAAAGGTCCCCAGGGATGGAGATGGGGACAGGGGAGCACTGATCTGACACACACACACACACACACACACACATGACAGAGGCATGGCACAGATGCATACGGTACGGCTGCACAGGGCTTCACTGTCAGTGACCACACAGAAATAACAGGGGAGAAAATAGGGCCCATGGACCATTAAGAAGGGGCAGGGATAGCTATTGGGATGAATCCATCTTAGTTCCATTTTCTCCTCTCCTTCGCTCCTGACCGCATGTGCTGCCATAGAAATAGAATGAATAGAACGGGCGTCCCCATTCAAGTCAATGATGGCATAATGAGTGGGCTGGGGGCCATTGCGAGTGTACCCATAGGAGCAAAGCAGGAAGTGAAATATGTGCTAAAATGTGTGCTGTGATTTGTTGATTCAACTCAACTGACATTACAAAAAATACATTTAATTGCATGACCACATCAATTAACATAATTTGAATGAACATTCTACATTACCATGGACATTTTTGCATCACAATACCAGGCAGCAATTGCGAGTGTGCCTATGAGTTTACCAGTCCAATTGCCAGGGTTAAAGGTTCCAAGCATGTTCTATTCATTCTATTTCTATGTTTGCTGCTGCTGCATTGTGGTCAACCTCAACCTTTATTCCAATGAAATCTCTTTAATTAAAACAATGATATCAAGTCCCTCAGCTCCCAGATGAGATTTCCCATGAGCAAGACACCCCTGTATCCGGCACTCCTGCTGATATAGAAATAAACACAACAACAGCCTGAACGCTCTGGGCTTTGGGTTACCTCACCATAGCTGTGACAAACAGCTCTTGAAATGAATGACAAACACCACTTCAAGGTTTATGGTTTTTTGCTCGATAGAAATGAAAACCCAACAGTTCATGCATGACTGAATAAGAAATAAAATCACGCCACAGAGTGGGGCGTCTCTAACTAAAGCCTTCAGAGAGAGAGAGCGTACTACCTACTGTCAAGCACCAGTGAGCAGGCTCCAAGCTTCTTTCCTATAAAGCTAAACAGCACCCTATGTACCCTATCAACCCCAAACATGAACAATACACATACACAATAATACACACACACACATCTCTATGGTATGAGAACTGGAAAGGGCTGCCTGACATTTTCCTCTACTTCTCACTGTGTCATCTGAAACGATCTTTCTCACCTTCAGCGCCAGCTACAAAATAATGCCACTGAATAATCCATACAGTTCATATTGGAAAAGCATGTGTGTAAGCGTACACGTGTGTGTGTGTGTGTGTGTGTGTGTGTGTGTGTGCGTGTGTACGTGCGTGCATGCGAGCTATGAGCTCTGAGTTGTCTTATTAAAACCCTAGCCAGGAGAGAGCGTGGTAATTACACAGTCCCTCGCCAACACCTTTTGGACTTTGGGCCAAATCCAATGTGTGGCTCCAAATGTCATGCCTCTTAGCCGACAATTAAAATGACACTCCCCCTCAGTGGCTTTTTTAATGGGCTTCCTCAACTAGAAATAATACCATAAAGGTCTCCTCATACCAGTTCCTGGTTACTGAACTATCTGAATGTTGTCATTAATTAGCAGGATAGCAAATAATGGATAGCAAATAATTACACCTTGGCAACACATCCAAAAACAAGCAGAGAATGTCAGGAACACAAACATAATCAATACCTACACAGAGACACAAAGCACAAAGACCAAGGTTGGAGACAGCTAACGCCCATACATTCCTGTACACCTAGCTAGCACAGTGCTGGGCTTGACATCCCTCTCTGTTGATCTCCACAGGGCCTTCTGCATGAGGCCCACATGTGATGTTGCTGAAGCCCTGGTCTGATCTACTCTGGTCACCCCAAAGTCACCCTACAATGGCAAACGTCCAATTAATGGGCCTGTATCTATGCATAGGCTGTCACAATGGCAGCAGCCCCCCGGCCTCCTCCCTTTGCTGGGCAGCACCACTACAGTGGGTGCTCAGTGTTTGTGTCACCTCCTAATTGCATTTCTCCCCCATGGTAGAGGTATGGCCTTGTGAAGCCACCTCGAGGAAGAAAAAGAGAGTCAGACTGCCAATTTGAGCTGGCAGGTGGAGAGGAGCAGAGGCACTTAGTCTTGTTCTGGAGGAGAATGGAAAGCTTCTGCTCGTCTATGGAAACCAGGACAAACAAAAGAGATGAGTAAAGGGGAAAGAGACAAATCCCCCTCTTTTCCTCCAGGCCCTTCGCTGGGTGTGTCTGGGAGAGAGTCCCAGTGTGGGTACGTGTCTGTGATTGAACAGGGGACAGGGGGAAGGCTTTTAACGTGACACAGATTGCAGGCCCCAATGCTGTATGTGCCTCTCTTTCAGGTAGGCTAGACAATACTGTCTATTATTTTTACCATGTGGGAAGACTGGATTTTCTCTCCAGTCACAGAAAGTGGGGACATCTGATATAATCATATGCATATCCTCCATTCTTTAATACTTACTCCAAGGACACTGAGTCACAATTCTGTCACATTCACTCCATTGAAAATGAAAGCTCTCTACGCAATGTGGTTTCATGGCACTTAGCGGACACTCAAAGTGATAGCAAAACTGCAGTATGATGTACTTAGCTTTTCTTAAAACATTCTTAATGGGACAATAAAAAGACAATACGTTCTGCTTCTTGGGCCAGCAAATTGATTTTTAAAATGTGTAAAATCATCTTTCTTTGTAGGAAGTGAATCATAAGGTCAGGTGTGTATACTTCGTCATGACAGAACACACTTGGTGGTGGCTAATGGAAGAGTGTTTTTACAGTAAGTAAATTACAAATGGCCTTTCAGTGATGTTAAGGGAGGTACGCCCTGCTTCAAACGCACTCTTCTCAGCCTTGAATAGATTTGTTTTGAAAAAGAAGCAGTGAACCTTGAAATACTTTTCTCTCCATTCATTACTGAATTACTTTTAAAACGTGACAGAAAGGGAGAGCGAGCCGAAGAGGGAGCTAGGGAGAATGAAAGGAAAAGGTACTTAAAGGCATGCAGGCTGCATAAAGAACAGCGAGAGGAGGAGATAATCCCCTTCCCTGCACTCTGTTTGAGGCCCTCTGAAAGTAGTACCTTCAGGAGAGAAAGAGGAAATCAATACCCTGATACAGAGCGCAACTGCAATATCCAAGTTAAAAGGATAGCCAACCCAGATACATATCCCCCTTTGGCCAGCCCTCTCCTGGTGGGTTGACTTCCACACTGAAGGGCCGTGGCTGTTTAGAAGAGCAGTCAAGATAATCTCAACAGAGCCCCCTATTTGCATGCCTGTGTCTGAGGGAGTCTGAGAGAGGCTGTCTGTCTGTCAGGATTACAGCTGGGCGATATGGACATATAGCGAGAAATTGCCTGAATTGATGCGATAACGATAAATAGAAGGATAGTTAATAACATTAATGTGCACCTCAGTTTTTATCTTTTAAAATTATCCTTTAAACTACTACTGCTAGTTTGATAGTTGTAGCCATCAATATTCCCATTAACAATAACCCATATTAGCGAATGGATTTAATTTCAAACTTCACATTTCTCTAGTATAGGCTACTTATTGTAATGAACAATATCAGCAAAATCCCTGTAATAAGTGATCGGTATGGTCAGTGTCGAAAATGTTCTGTTTATCGTCCCAGCTCTAGTCAGAATGGAGGATGTCAGTGAGCCAGGGGAATTTCAGGAGGACGTCAGTGAGCCAGGGGAATTTCAGGAGGACGTCAGTGAGCCAGGGGAATTTCAGGAGGATGTCAGTGAGCCAGGGGAATTTCAGGAGGACGTCAGTGAGCCAGGGGAATTTCAGGAGGATGTCAGTGAGCCAGGGGAATTTCAGGAGGATGTCAGTGAGCCAGGGGAATTTCAGGAGGACGTCAGTGAGCCAGGGGAATTTCAGGAGGACGTCAGTGAGCCAGGGGAATTTCAGGAGGACGTCAGTGAGCCAGGGGAATTTCAGGAGGACGTCAGTGAGCCAGGGGAATTTCAGGAGGACGTCAGTGAGCCAGGGGAATTTCAGGAGGACGTCAGTGAGCCAGGGGAATTTCAGGAGGATGTCAGGGGGACGTCAAGGGTACATGGCAGCTCCGGTCAGCGGATCACCATGGGTCACCAGCCAGGTCCCACCCCCAGGGAATAGCAGCCATTGTTTATGGAGAAGGACCGTTTCTATTGGCTAGTCAGCCATGAGCTCTGTGATGTCCTATTACACAGTCAGGAAGTGATGTTACATAGCTTAATTACCACACTGTATGACTGTTAAACACAGTCATGTGGTAAGCTAAAACAACTTTATTCTGGGATGACACTTGGGGATCTGACTCTGTCCTGTAGAGGGTGAATTAAGTGTGTTGGGTGGAGGGAGGTGGAGGGATGTGACAGGTGAAGGGCTGGGGTGGGGTGGCTGGGGGGAGAGATGACGGCTGGGAAAGAGAGAGAGGAGGAAGCAAGGTCAGCCACCAAGAGCACTGCCATCACTCCAACACTGACCCATCTGCCCTGGAAGGCACACGCACGCACACACGTACGCACACATGCGCACGCGCAAACACACAAACACACACTCACAGAATGCAGCTGTCCTAGCCTTTCAGCTAAAGGCCCGCGTCCGCTGAATCAAGACAAACAGAAGTGTGACGGTCAAGACACCCGAGTCAATCACAGAGCCATATTTATCAGGCCCCCCAGACAGACAGACAGACACACACACACACACACACACACACACACACACACACACACACACACACACACACACACACACACACACACACACACACACACACACACACACACACACACACACACACACACACACACACACACACACACACACACACACAGTGGGTAATGCCATCAGCTCCACAGGGTGTCTTTAACTGTGCTCCTATAGTGTGAGCCATCACTACTATCTCCTTGTCACAGAGACCATGTTGTGAACATAGCTATAATAAAAGGGTTATCCTCTACATGCACAGACAGAAACCCTCCTCTGCCTCCAAAACTACTGAATTCTCCTGACCCAGTGCAGCACAGGACACAGCCATTACAGTGAATCACCTTAAATGGTCTGCATTTAACTCTGTTGACTGACTGACTGACTGGGCCTTTGAATATCTTCTTCCTATTTTGAAATAGAACCTGAGCTCTGGCCCTGGGGAGCTGGGGAGATGGGCCTCGCCCCCTCACAGCACTGCCTCATGTTTTTCAAAACAAGACCCTGGACACAAATGGAAAGAACAGAGATTTAGGGAAAGGAGAGAGGGAGCGAGGGAGGGAGAAAGGGCAGAAGAGAAAGGGACAGAGATGACTCCATCCAGACAGACGGTTAAGTAAGACATCTGAAGTCATTTCACAAATAAATACGTTATTAAAACAAGATGAATAACTCTATTTTCCCGCTCTCTCTCTCCTCCCATCCTACACTCCTTTCCTTTAGGGCGCAGAGCCCTTTAAAAGGCCCTTTTTGATGCTGCTGAATATTCTCTGTCTCTATGGAGCAATTACAGCTGCCATATAAAATGAAGCACAGAAGCAGTCCCCCAAAAGGCCTAGTGCCGTACCCAGGGGAACCCCCCTGACCCCTCTCCCCCCAACCCTGCAACTCCCCGCCTGAGATCCCACCCTCAAACCCTGAACTCTAAAGAATGCACTCCAGGCCTGCAGTGTCCCACCAACATCAGAAGAGAGGGAGTAGGACCCAGGGGAGCTCTGTAGATAGTTATCCTACTCTGTACCTCTCTCTGAACACACCCTAACAGACCACCCCCTAACTCCCCACTGAGCACACACTTAAATCAGGAAATCCTATTCCCTGTACTGAGCAGAGGCTGAGGTCCCACCCAGCTATGCAGCCAGCCATCCAGCCAGCCATCCAGCCAGCCATCCAGCCAGCCAGCCAGCCAGCCAGCCAGCCTACCCACATCAGAATAAGATGGGCCATTGGAGTTGAGATTACTCTATTTAGCAGGCTAAAGGCGTCAGCATGCTTCAGTTCGGCTGTCTTCGGCTAGCCAAACCGAATGAGTGTGCTCGAATGCTCCCGAAAACGTTTTTTTAAAACAACGAACGTGGCAATATTACCCCGATTGGAAGTTAGTAGGGCTCTTTTTTATTTTCTAAGTACTAAGTTAGGTAGGAGGATTTAGAAATGTGAAGCTAATGTTGTAAACCGTGATTGACCACACACTCCAGCACAGTAGGTGGCGGCATGCACCTTTAACGTTTGTTTGCAGGCCGCCGTTATATCATAGAAAAAGAAGACACTTGACTGGCGAGAACATTTTATTTGTGTGAATTTCCCGGGATCTACAAGATTTGATGTACCTAGCAACACATAATAGGTGAGATACGGAGACAGAGAAAATGCCCGCTACAGGTTGACAATGGTGGATGTAGGGGCATACGGCTGAGAGAGCGATGGTGGAGTGTTTCAAGACAGATCTTTTGGGTGCAAACTGCTGCAGAAGACCCTCGATTTACCACCACCAGCTGTCCTGCCAGGTACCACAATGCCAAGTCCTCATGTTTTCCAGGGAGATGCAGTTTTCCCCATATATGAGAATCTCATGCGCCCTTATTCAAGTATGTTGATAATAGAATGTTGGAATCAATTTAACCTTTTCTGTTTCTGATGTATGCACCTCTATATGAGAAGTGCCATTTTATCAAGGCTTTTGGAATATGGTTCCTGGAAAATGGTATGGTGTTTATTTTGTTTACTAAATATATATTACATATATTCTGTTGTTACCTCTCCTTCACAGGTGTCCATGTCAATAAACCTGGGCGTACCTGGTACTACCACTCTCGTTTTCGGAGAGTCAGAGAATGTATTCGAGTGGCGCAGTGGTCTAAGGCACTGCATCGCAGTGCTAGCTGTGCCACTAGAGATCCTGGTTCGAATCCAGGCTCTGTCGTAGCCGGCCGCAACCGGGAGACCCATGGGGCGGCGCACAATTGGCCCAGCGTCGTCCAGGGTAGGGGAGGGAATGGCCGGCAGGGGATGTAGCTCAGTTGGTAGAGCATGGCGTTTGCAACGCCAGGGTTGTGGGATCGATAAAATAATGTATGTGCTAACTGTAAGTCGCTCTGGATAAGAGCGTCTGCTAAATGACTAAAATGTAATGTAAATGTATTCAGCATCATGGCTGCAAGGATGAGGATTATTGGACGCACAGACTCAGTTCTTTGTGTGCACTGAACCAGTAGAGTTTTAATCTTGTTAATAAAATGAAACCTGATTATGGTACGTCTGTGTGCAGTAATTTAGATGACATTGAACTACACCACAAGTAGAAGAAAGCCTGTAAAGTCTATGGCACACAGCTCTTCTCTACGTTGTCAGCACTTGATCTAATAGAATGCATTGAAACACCTTGAAGAAATGCCAACAGAGCTTTTTTCAGCACACAAATAAACCTTTATTCTTGTTTCTGAAAGTAAACCACAATACAAAAGTCTCTGCTGAGAACAGACATGTAAACAAGTGTCTATGGAATAAAATGTAAGTGTAGTTACACATATTTCTAAACAATAGTAAAACAGTGTCTGTTATGAACAGTAATGTGAACAACAAAAGTGTCTATGGAATAACATGAAAGTGTCTAGTGTCTGACTCCTGAGATGTCTGAACAACAACACAACAAGTTGTAGTCCCAGTCGTTTGGTCCATGTCCTCTTCTTGAAGTCATGCACAAACTCATGCAGCTGGTGATCGAATTCCTCCCAGAGTTTTGGCGAGAGTTCATCCATGAAATCAGCTATACAGTGGCTTGCAAAAGTATTCACCCCCCTTCACATTTTTCCTATTTTGTTGCCTTACAACCTGTAATTAAAGTTGATTTTTGGGGGGTTTGTATCATTTGATTTACACAACATGCCTACCACTTTGAAGATGCAAAATATTTTTTATTGTGAAACAAACAAGAAATAAGACAAAAAAACAGAAAACTTGAGCGTGCATAACTATTCACCCCCCCCAAAGTCAATACTTTGTAGAGCCACCTTTTGCAGAAATTACAGCTGCAAGTCTCTTGGGGTATGTCTCTATAAGCTTGGCACATCTAGCCACTGGGATTGTTGCCCATTCTTCAAGGCAAAACTGCTCCAGCTCCTTCAAGTTGGATGGATTCCGCTGGTGTACAGCATTCTTTAAGTCATACCACAGATTCTCAATTGGATTGAGGTCTGGGCTTTGACTAGGCCATTCCAAGACATTTAAATGTTTCCCCTTAAACCACTCAAGTGTTGCTTTAGCAGTATGCTTAGGGTCATTGTCCTGCTGGAAGATGAACCTCCGTCACAGTCTCAAATCGCTGGAAGACTGAAACAGGTTTCCCTCAAGAATTTCCCTGTATTTAGCGCCATCCATCATTCCTTCAATTCTGACCAGTTTCCCAGTCCCTGCCGATGAAAAACATCCCCACAGCATGATGCTGCCACCACCATGCTTCACTGTGGGGATGGTGTTCTCGGGGTGATGAGAGGTGTTGGGTTTGCGCCAGACATAGTGTTTTCCTTGATGGCCAAAAAGCTCAATTTTAGTCTCATCTGACCAGAGTACCTTCTTCCATATGTTTGGGGAGTCTCCCACATGCCTTTTGGTGAACACCAAACATGTTTGCTTATTTTTTTCTTTAAGCAATGGCTTTTTTCTGGCCACTCTTCCGTAAAACCCAGCTCTGTGGAGTGTACGGCTTAAAGTGGTCCAATGGACAGATACTCCAATCTCCGCTGTGGAGCTTTGCAGCTCCTTCAGGGTTATCTTTGGTCTCTTTGTTGCCTCTCTGATTAATGACCTCCTTGCCTGGTCCGTGAGTTTTGGTGGGCGGCCCTCTCTTGGCAGGTTTGTTGTGATGCCATATTCTTTCCATTTTTTAATAATGGATTTAATGGTGCTCCGTGGGATGTTCAAAGTTTCGGATATTTTTTTATAACCCAATCCTGATCTGTACTTCTCCACAACTTTGTCCCTGACCTGTTTGGAGAGCTCCTTGGTCTTTATGGTGCCGCTTGTTTGGTGGTGCCCCTTGCTTAGTGGTGTTGCAGACTCTGGGGCCTTTCAGAACAGGTATATATATACTGAGATCATGTGACAGATCATGTGACACTTAGATTGCACACAGGTGGACTTTATTTAACTAATTATGTGACTTCTGAAGGTAATTGGTTGCACCAGATCTTATTTAGGGGCTTCATAGCAAAGGGGGTGAATACATATGCACGCACCACTTTTCCGTTATTTATTTTGTAGAATTTTTTTAACAAGTTATTTTTTAAATTTCACTTCACCAATTTTGACTATTTTGTGTATGTCCATTACATTAAATCAAATTTTTTTTTTATTACAGGTTGTAATGCAACAAAATAGGAAAAGTGCCAAGGGGGAAGAATACTTTTGCAAGGCACTGTAGCTGCCAGGACCCTGTAGAGAGGATGAGAAGAGGAGGGAAATTAGGAGTGTCTGGAGAGCAGTGTGCATGGAGAGGAGAGGAGGAGAGGAGGGGGACATTAGGAGTGTCTGGAGAGCAGTGTGCATGGAGAGGAGAGGAGGAGAGGAGGGGGACATTAGGAGTGTCTGGAGAGCAGTGTGCATGGAGAGGAGAGGAGGAGAGCAGGGAGGACATTAGGAGTGTCTGGAGAGCAGTGTGCATGGAGAGGAGAGGAGGAGAGGAGAGGGGACATTATGAGTGTCTGGAGAGCAGTGTGCATGGAGAGGAGAGGAGGAGAGGAGGGAGGACATTAGGAGTGTCTGGAGAGCAGTGTGCATGGAGAGGAGAGGAGGAGAGGAGGGAGGACATTAGGAGTGTCTGGAGAGCAGTGTGCATGGAGAGGAGAGGAGGAGAGGAGGGGGGACATTAGGAGTGTCTAGAGAGCAGTGTGCATGGAGAGGAGAGGAGGAGAGGAGGGAGGACATTAGGAGTGTCTGGAGAGCAGTGTGCATGGAGAGGAGAGGAGGAGAGGAGGGGGGACATTAGGAGTGTCTAGAGAGCAGTGTGCATGGAGAGGAGAGGAGGAGAGGAGGGGGGACATTAGGAGTGTCTAGAGAGCAGTGTGCATGGTGAGGAGAAGAGGAAAAAGGACAACAGAAGAGAGGAAAGGAGGAGAGTCTGAAATTATTTTTATATATTTACCTCTGGGACAAGCTGGTGACTTGGTGCATGACGTTCTCCTGATCTTGAGGTATGTCTTCAATCATCTGCAATGCCTTTGCGTATGATGTGTCAAGGTCTGAGTCTGCAGCTCTTTTCTCCCTTCTTCTCACACCCCTGCTACTACTGCTGCTGCTCTGTGGGATTGGTGAGGACCAAGCCAGTGGAGTAGGTCTTGGAGGTAAATAGATAGAGCTTTCCAGGTCCTGCATGGAGATTGTTTCTAATTCTGCACTGCAACTCAGTGCGGGAGATGGGCTGGGGGCCGATCACTAGTCAGTACTGGGGGCAGAGGTAGTGCTTGGGGCTGGTGAACAGGCAGTGCTGGGGTGCAGAGAACAAAACCAGGTGCTGTCTCCATTCACTGGTGTTTGTGTCTTGAAAAAAATATATTAGAGGGCTATTTAGTACACATATCCAAAACATTAATGAACATCAAATATCATTAACCAAGACTACAATAAGACTATATAATGTTGCAAACGTTTGAGCAGAAGCTTTGACTTTGATGTTACCAATGTGGGAAGCTTATGATTTTCTTTCTATGACAAAATGATGTTGGCTAGCTATTGTTAGCAAAACATGGCTACTCTTTTCGTCGACTACAATAGAAAATAAAACAACATACCCCATCCTTTGGTGAAGACAGCATGTTGCTTTCAGTCTTCCCATGCTTCACGTGCCGAACAAGCCAGCAGCAACATTTCTGGAGTAGCCTTTCCATCGGCATCTCCACTTGTTTCTTTTCTTTGCCTTGACAAACTTGTCGTGAACCCTACCCCACTTTTTCGAAACAAGTGGTTGGGTCGGACCCTGCCGAACTCCAAAACGAACAAGAACGTCACAAAATGTCGTCATAATATATGCACAAACTCTTCCGAACTGTTTCGGCTGGGAAGCATGTGGCCGCCTTAACGCCTTGGGAGGTATAGGAGCAGCGGGCTGTTTGGGTGGTATTTAAATGCTCCACATCATCACCTCTATAGGTCTCTTTGTAGGTGTCAGTGGATGGCTGGCCCTTTTCCTTAATCACCTCCTGAGGTCATGATAACACCTCCCTGAAGGGGTGAGAGGTGCTGAGAGATGGGAACTGGCAGAAGCTACATGCTAATAAAACTGTCAGCCAGGTGGCTGTCTGTCTGTCTCTGGTCTCTGTGACCATCAGGCAATTATAGTGCTGCACTCAACCAGATCTACATGTAACATGAATATATATAATTCATCAGAGCTGGGCTGCTTCAGTATGTGATTGGCATGTGGAATATCACCTGCCTAGCTCAGCAGAGTGTTTGGCATATCAGGGCTATAAGATCACACATCATGGTTGTCACAAACCCTCTATTACTGAGGAGTGATATCATCACACTGTTATAAAGCTCTGTTTCAATGCCCTCACTAATTAGCCACATTGCATCATAGCAGAGAGAGAGAGAGAGAGAGAGAGAGGGAGAGAGAGAGAGAGAGAGAGAGAGAGAGAGAGAGAGAGAGAGAGATAGAGGCAGACGGAGACAGAGACAGAGAGACAGAGAGCGAGTGAGCGAGAGAGAGAGAGAGACAGATAGAGAGAGAGAAAGAGAGAGAGAGAGAATGTTCGAGTGATCAAAGGGAAGCACTCTGGATGTGAGAAAAGCAAGGCGTGCTTAAATGAAAGGTTATATTATGGCGCACATTGAAGAGAGCTAAAACATTTATAGGACCATCATCTACAATAATGAATCTGGGGGCTGCTCTCATCCCCTTCAAACTCTGCTCCTTCCCCAGAAAAGCACCAAATGATATCCATTATACCAATGCCTGCCAAAGCTCATATAGAAAATAATAAGAACCAAAAAGGGATTTATTGAGGGACTAATTTGGCATGACAAATATAAGGAACCTTTGAAATGGGTGTCCCTCTCTTTCTGTCTCTCTCTTGATTATTGATTCTTCTTCCCTCTGAATTTAATCAACACAGCGTGATCTCCACACTGACTTGAAGCTAAAAATAGAAAAGAAAGAAGCAAAACAACATGCAAAATGTATTCATAATGGCCACCTGAGGATTCTTTAATTGCCTGCCTTGATTTTTATTCTGTAAACCATACTAGTTTAAATTGTCTAGCCTTGAGTAGTGGTAGGCTACAGCACTGCTGCACAGCAACACGTAGAGTAGCTAGCAGAAACAATCTCCTCTCCCTATGACGAAAAGCCATGGTGGCTGTTTATAGTTTTTTAGGGATTATGTGTGAGAATATAAAAGTGAGGTTGAGGAGATTCATAAAGTGTACGTGTGGGGGGTGAGTAAATGTAGCCTTTGCGCTGTGTGTTTCAATCAGATTGAGCGGGTGCAAACGCAGCACATTATTCTCCCCCTGCCTGCCTGCTGTCTGCTCTGCATATCGCTGTGCTGGGCTGTGTCCTCCTGATGTATTAGTGTGATGTATGACCCAAACGCAGGGCTGCGCCACACTGCACACACGCCTCTCCAACCACACCGCTCCAAAGAGCCTCCGCTGCTTTTTCAATCCACCTGTCATACAGTTATTCATCTCTCCCTCTCTCTCTTCTCCCTCTCTCTCTTCTCCCTCTCTCTCTTCTTCCTCCTCTCCCTCTCTCTCTTCTCCCTCTCTCTTCTTCCTCCTCTCCCTCTCTCTCTTCTCTCTCTATTTTCTCCCTCTCTCTTCGTCCTCTCTCTCTCCTCCCTCCACTCCCTCTCCTCTCGCTCTGTTTCACCCTCTTCCCCCCACTCTGTTTCGCTCTGCTTTATTCTCTCTGTTTCTTTTCAATTTCTTTTCAAATAATTTCTTAACGATTTCTTAGCACAAAGGAAAAAGTACTTATACGTACACACACACACACACACACACACACACACAAACACACACAAAGCCAAGGGCACATACATCCATCCTGAGAGTAGTGATAGAGAGTAGAGACTGGAGTCAGTGCCAGAGCATGTAGCTGACTCACCCTCCTCATCTCTCCTTTTATAGGGGACTGAGAGACCTGCAGCCTACAGCACTGGGGGTGTTTTGTCACTGCTGCCTGCCACGGCCGTCCTTGGCGCAGTACTGCCTCTGGCAGAAAGTGAGGGCTCTTTCCCTCAGTCAGAGCCAACATAGGAAAAACTAAATATGACAAGCAGTCACTGCTGGAACTTCCAGAAAATAACAGGGGGAGTGAGAGACAGCGAGAGAGACAGAGAGACAGAGAGACAGCGAGAGAGACAGAGAGACAGACAGAGTGAGTGAGTGAGTGAGTGAGTGAGTGAGTGAGTGAGTGAGTGAGAGAGAGAGAGAGAGAGAGAGAGAGAGAGAGAGAGAGAGAGAGAGAGAGAGAGAAGACTATCAAACCAATCCCCACCTAAACTCCTTTCAGTTCGTTATCTATGGCTCTTAGCTACAGAAACGCTTAATTAGGTTGCTGGTTGTAAGCTATCGCTTTGTCTGGCTCCTTTGTTATTTCTTATGCAGATACTGCATCACTAAAGAAGTTGAGGTAGAGATGTCAGGCACTTTTTTGTGCTTTTATACAAAAGCCTTGTCTAAACCTGTGGTTCCCAACCTTTTTTCAGTTACTGTACCACCAACTGAATTCTGCTCTGCCTGGAGTACCCCTGAAGTACCCCCTTATGGGCATTTTACCAGTAAGCCTATGGTCTCATGAGTCTTCCCAAGTACCCCCTGTGTATAGGCCAAGTACCCCCAGGGATCCTAGTATCCCTGGTTGGTAACCACTGGTCTAAACCATACCCTGGGCCTCTGATTGCTGTTTATGGTTTAGTTCAGACAAAGCTGGCAGTATCAGTTAGTGTTTTTCAACATGAATATCCTTACACTATGACATAAACACTATGGTGCCTAAGAAGAGGGGTGTCTTAATATTCATTATTATTATTTGGGCAAATACCCTTTTATTGCATTGCATTGCCAGCACACCCATAGCATCAGCCCAGCCACAACAGCACAGCCTCTCTCCAACCCTGGCCAGCCCAGCCCAGCCACAACAGCACATCCTCCCAGATCAGAGAAAACACAATTACTGCGGACAGATGTCCAGAGCCCGAGCCAGCGTCTCCACAGCCTTAATCACAAAGTGGAACTGATTCAATTCATTTGGCCTGGGAGCAGATATGGAGCCATTACGTCCTAATTAACCGAGTGCTAAGGTGGAGCCACACCTGAGCGAGCTGGAAATGGGCAGAGCAGAGCAGGGAGCTCATTCCACTGCAGGAGGAATGGGAAGGAGGGGGTGCGCTATTTAAATGGAGAGCTACATTTTATTAATCCATAAACTGATTTATGTCTGATAATATGCTGGTAACATATTAACACAATGGCCGCTATGATTATGTCTGTTATGGTTCACCAACACCTAAGATAAGGTTGGGGGAGGGACGAGGGGGAGGGGCTACAAATATACGAATTTGCATATTGCACTGATGCTCTCTGAGAAAGGGCTGTGTATCAGTCTGATAGATATAAACAGCTCTCACTAAGGGGAGTAAAGAGGGGTGGAATCATTCAGCATAAGGTTCCTATAGGCTGAACCTTAGTGTAGCAGGTAGCTTAGTGGTTAAGAGCGTTATGCCAGTAACCGAAAGGTCGCTGGTTCTAATCCCTGAGCCGACTAGGTGAAAAATCTGTCGATGTGCCCTTGAGCAAGGCACTTAACCCTATGTAAGTCGCTCTGGATAAGAGTGTCTGCTAAATGACAAAAAAAAAAGATCAGATCCAGCCCATTCCACATGGGAATGCCACACAGACCACGCCTCAGACCTCAGAGGCAGAGCAGGAAGCCACTCCTCAGCTTGGCAGCCAAAGATGGAGCGCCAGGATGGTATTTCGGGAATGTTAAACCAAAGCCTTGGGAAGTTTGAGGAATGGTGAAATTATACACCCCCGCTTACAGACCGTGCAAGTCAGAGAGACCAGCTCCTTACGGTTCTGAAGAATGTCATTTCTGCATCTGTTTACTAACAGCAGCACCTCGTACTGAACTGCACCCGGGTCCTGTTCCTCTGCCAAGACCTGTTCCCTTCTACCTGCCAGGCAAAGTAAATACTGGATAAGAGCATTCCTCAACACTGAAAGGAAATGTAGAAAACGATGAGAGCTGGTTTGAATTTGAAGATCAGACCTGGGAAAGATGAGGAGTCTTTACTTCTCCCAGACTCTGTGTGATATTTAGGCCATAGTGTTTCAGAGCTCCTCCCCCTCAGGAGCTAGCTGCTCTCTCCACGCTGACGTCAGAGGGACCTTAAACACGGAGCAAGGGGCTCGTAAAAACAAAACACAGCCATTACGTAAGCAGCATTACAACACACACACACGTAATGAACCCGACCAATAGTATATTATTATTATTATTATATTATTATAACTGTAGCTGTAGAATCACAGGAGCAGGGGGATTGTGTTTGTGTTGCCAGCCTGCCTGCTGTTAACTGTTAAGGATGCCAGCCTGCCTGCTGTTAACTGTTAAGGATGCCTGCCTGAGCAACCGTCCAATAGTCTGGATCTCTATCAACTACTAGGCTCTTTACCAGAGGAATTGGTGAGAGGGAGGGAGCCAGTTTGAGTACTTGTGCAACTCAGTACTGTATCTGTCGGGAGACAAGTCCTGCCACATAATGAGAGAACAAAGGGAACAAAGATGTTGAACTTGGATCCCTGACTGTTCCCCCATCTCAAAGACAAGTGTCATTAGCTCTCCATTCTCTCAGGTTTGATTGATGTTCCCCCTGGCAACACACGTCCATGTGTCACTAATCATTTCATATGAGAGTACACGCAAAGGAAGAAAATGTACTAGCCATTAAGAAATAATTTATTGCCAAAGGACAGTATTCATTGGATGACATTGACTAGTGCTTTCATTTGAAGTTCACACCAGTCAATGACTATAAAGTGGTTGATCTGTTAGAGCATATGAGTGAATGTCATGATCCATTCTGTAGTTACCTCAGGCTATTCATGACAACAGTAGATATGGAAGTGTTATCCTGTAGGGTTTGGAAGATAAGGTAATACTGTGTGACTGGGGGAATGTGGTTTAAATACTACTCATATCACATCACCTTATCCCCCAATCCAGTCCATCTTAAACAGACATCATTTAGGCTAGCCTGGTGCTCCTAAAACACTGCCCTTCATATCCAGACCAGGAGGATATCCCAATGTGTGTGAGTATGATAAGATGTGCTGGGGGTTTGTGAGTGGAGATATGGGACCCAGTGTGGGTAATCATACCCAAAGGCCAGGATTAGGCCGGGCCAGAGACCACAGTACAATGGGCCAGAGCAGTGGAGAAATTCATATGCATCCGCTTCCGAATGAAATGACTTTAGACAAGCTTCTGTCCGCAAAAATTGATTAATGCTGTTTATCCACTTTTCATAGGGAATTTCTACATGTGTGAATGGAGTCTGGGGCCTGATAATGGTACTCCTCCACACCTCCCCCTCCACTATCAGCACTCTCTGAGCGCTTCAATGTATACTTACAAAAAGAAAAAATCAATTGCTACAGCTGCGCGATGAGAGTGTAATGCTGAATACATTTTGTATTTATCCCTCAACATGTCAGACAAATTGTGCTGCCTCTGCCAAATCTAATATAACCGCCCCCTCCTGCCCACACACACACACACACACACACACACACACCTACTGACTGCCGGGTGATGGAGATTGACAACACTGTGATTGGTAATAACAGCCAGGAGAGGATCAAATATGTATGAAAATACTGCATTATAGAATCAGAAAATAATGTAGTATTTGCCGACCGTAGAGGATAGTGTGTGTCTGTGTAATCTGTCTGCTGTCTGTCCCTTACTCCTCAAACTCATTCACACAGAAGATAACAACTATCTACAATACATAAAGGATTCAACCATTCAATGCCCATTTCCCCTGTGTGTCTGTTACGTCCCCTCCCCCACTTCCCATCACATCTCCCATCCACTTGATATTACTGCTGTCTTCGAGGCTGTCGCCACGCTGTTGCTTTCTCTTTCCAGCGCTAACTGCTATTCACCTACAGGGGCAAATTATGCAGTGATTGCTCCACACATCTTCTGACCACCTGTCATGTGGAGATGGGATTCTCTCAATGCCATTACAGCAATGCAATTACAGAACAGGAGGTCCTTGGTTCAGGTCGCAGCAGGCAGCTACAGTACAGCAGAATCAAGGAGCACCTTGTGACCATGACAAGCTACTTTATCTGTGGGCTTCACATGGAGACAGACTGACTCCAGACCAGTGGTTTAATCAGAAGGAGAGGGCTGACTGAGAAACAGACTGTGTCTCTGAGGGAAGAGGGAAAGGAGGGTTAGAACGTAGAGATAAAGGAGCCATCATCAAAGTGTCTGTGTGTGGAGGTTGGTGTTCCTGCCGATGGCCCTGGAACGGCAGCAGCAGCACGCCACACACCGCCCGCCCGCTGCTGCCCTAATGACAGACAATTTCATTGAAAAGTCCACTTCCACGTCTGAGAGCAAACAATCCTGCAAAATGGAGCGGTGAGCACATTTCCCTTTCTTTCTATTTGATAATAAAATCACAGACAGAGAGAGAAAAAGAAGAGAGTGATTTTAGAGAGAAGAAATGAAGGAAAAAGGAGAGAAATCAGTGCAGAGAAAGACAGATATAGAAGGAGAGGGAATTAGAGAGGGTACTGAGATAGAGAGGCAGAGGAATCGAGGAAAAGATAGAGAGGTGGAAGATACAGAAAGAGAGGGAGGGAGGGGGAGAGGTGGAAGATACAGAAAGAGAGGGAGGGAGGGGGAGAGGTGGAAGATACAGAAAGAGAGGGAGGGAGGGGGAGAGGTGGAAGATACAGAAAGAGAGGGAGGGAGGGGGAGAGGTGGAAGATACAGAAAGAGAGGGAGGGAGGGGGAGAGGTGGAATATACAGAAAGAGAGGGAGGGAGGGGGAGAGGTGGAAGATACAGAAAGAGAGGGAGGGAGGGGGAGAGGTGGAAGATACAGAAAGAGAGGGAGGGAGGGGGAGAGGTGGAAGATACAGAAAGAGAGGGAGGGAGGGGGAGAGGTGGAAGATACAGAAAGAGAGGGGGGGGGGAGAGGTGGAAGATACAGAAAGAGAGGGAGGGAGGGGGAGAGGTGGAAGGGAGCAGTAGAAAAGGCGAGGAGAAAAAAGGCAAGGCTCAGCAGTCTTCCTCAGGCTCAATTTCCAGGACATGATTCGTCTGGAGTGATGACATACAGTATAATGGGCGCAATAAAAAGGATGCGTCTCTCTCTTCCTCTCCCTCCCTCCCTCGCTCTCTCCACAACTCCCATTTCTCCAGAAATAGAAGCCCGCTCTAGTGTTTAAAAGCTCAAGGGAAGAGCCCCCCTTCTTTCTTTCTACTGAAAACACAAAATATCCTTCAATCCCTCTCTCTCTCTCACTATCCCTCTCTCTCCCATCCCTCTCTCTCACTATCCCTCTCTCTCTCTCCCTCTCTCACTATCCCTCTCTCTCCCATCTCTCTCTCTCTCTCTCTCTCTCTCTCTCTCTCTCTCTCTCTCGGCCACATGAAAGCACCCTCCCCTCCTATTGTGATCAGTCTCCTGACTGGCCACATTTATCAAGAATTGATGGCTGCGTATCTTCACCCTGCAGTTAGCGGACACCCGCCTTGTTTATATTTCAGTCACAATGGCAGCTAGGAACTCTCTTTCAAAGGAGCAGTCCTCTTCTTCACAGGAGGAGGAATGTTAAGAGCAGACATTACTAACATATTTCTGGGATTTACTACTGAAGGGCTCTGGTCCTATTTTTTATTGATTCTCTGTCTTTCTTCCATCTTTCATTCTCTCTTATGTAACGGTGACCTTTTGGAAGATAAAGGGACCATTTTCTGTCCTTGGGAAAAGCACAAAATACAGAAATACAGAAAAGGACAGGCTTTGGCCATGCTGCAAATGTATAGGGTGTGGAGAGAAACAAGAGACAGGAGGATAAGAGAGAGAGGAGAGAGAGGAGGAGGAGAGAGAAGAGAGAGAGGAGAGAGAGGAGGAGGAGAGAGAAGAGAGAGAGGAGAGAGAGGAGGAGGAGAGAGAAGAGAGAGAGGAGAGAGAGGAGGGGGAGAGAGAAGAGAGAGAGGAGAGAGAGGAGGGGGAGAGAGAAGAGAGAGGAGGAGAGAGAAGAGAGAGAAGGAGGAGAGAGAAGAGAGAGAGGAGAGAGAGGATGGGGAGAGAGAAGAGAGAGGAGAGAGAGGACGGGGAGAGAGAAGAGAGAGGAGGAGAGAGAAGAGAGAGGAGGAGGAGAGAGAAGAGAGAGAGGAGAGAGAGGAGGGGGAGAGAGAAGAGAGAGAGGAGAGAGAGGAGGGGGAGAGAGAAGAGAGAGAGGAAGGGGAGAGAGAAGAGAGAGAGGAGAGAGAGGAGGGGGAGAGAGAAGAGAGAGAGGAGAGAGAGGAGGGGTAGAGAGAAGAGAGAGAGAAGAGAGAGGAGGGGGAGAGAGAAGAGAGAGAGGAGAGAGAGGAGGGGGAGAGAGAAGAGAGAGAGGAGAGAGAGGAGGGGGAGAGAGAAGAGAGAGGGGAGAGAGAGGAGGAGGAGAGAGAAGAGAGAGAGGAGAGAGAGGATGGGGAGAGAGAAGAGAGAGAGGAGAGAGAGGAGGGGGAGAGAGAAGAGAGAGAGGAGAGAGAGGAGGGGGAGAGAGAAGAGAGAGAGGAGAGAGAGGAGGGGGAGAGAGAAGAGAGAGAGGAGAGAGAGGAGGAGGAGAGAGAAGAGAGAGAGGAGGAGGAGAGAGAAGAGAGAGAGGAGAGAGAGGAGGGGGAGAGAGAAGAGAGAGAGGAGGGGGAGAGATAAGAGAAATTGGAGAGAGAGTAGGGGGAGAGATAAGAGAGAAAGGAGAGAGAGGAGGGGGAGAGAGAAGAGAGAGAGGAGGAGGAGAGAGAAGAGAGAGGAGAGAGAGGAGGAGGAGAGAGAAGAGAGAGAGGAGAGAGAGGAGGGGGAGAGAGAAGAGAGAGAGGAGAGAGAGGAGGGGGAGAGAGAAGAGAGAGAGGAGGAGGAGAGAGAAGAGAGTGGAGAGAGAGGAGGAGGAGAGAGAAGAGAAAGAAGAGAGAGAGGAGGAGAGAGAAGAGAGAGAGGAGGGGGAGAGAGAAGAGAGAGGGGAGAGAGAGGAGGGGGAGAGAGAAGAGAGAGAGGAGGAGAGAGAAGAGAGAGAGGAGAGAGAGGAGGGGGAGAGAGAGGAGGGGGAGAGATAAGAGAGAGAGGAGAGAGAGGAGGGGAGAGAGAAGAGAGAGGAGGAGGAGAGAGAAGAGAGAGAGGAGAGAGAGGAAGGGGAGAGAGAAGAGAGAGAAGAGAGAGGAGGAGGAGAGAGAAGAGAGAGAGAGGAGAGAGAGGAGGGGGAGAGAGAAGAGAGAGAGGAGAGAGAGGAGGGGGAGAGAGAAGAGAGAGAGGAGGAGGAGAGAGAAGAGAGAGGAGAGAGAGGAGGGGGAGACAGAAGAGAGAGAAGAGAGCGGAGGGGGAGAGAGAAGAGAGAGAGGAGAGAGAGGAGGAGGAGAGAGAAAGAGAGGAGAGAGAGGAGGAGGAGAGAGAGAAGAGCGAGAGGAGAGAGAGGAGGGGGAGAGAGAAGAGAGAGAGGAGGAGAGAGAAGAGAGAGGAGGGGGAGAGAGAAGAGAGAGAGGAGAGAGAGATGGGGGAGAGAGAAGAGAGAGGAGAGAAAGGAGGAGAGAGAAGAGAGAGGATGGGGAGATAGAAGAGAGAGAGGAGAGAGAGAGGAGGGGGAGAGAGAAGAGAGAGGAGGAGGAGAGAAGAGAGAGGAGAGAGAGGAGGGGAGAGAGAGAAAAGAGAGAGGAGGGAGAGAAGAGGAGAGAGAGGAGAGAGAGGAGGGGGAGAGAGAAGAGAGAGGAGGGAGAGGAGGAGAGCAAGGAGGAGAGGAGGAGAGCAAGGAGGAGAGAGAAGAGAGAGGAGGGCGAGGGAGGAGAGAGAGGAGAAGGAGAGAGAAGAGAGAGGGGAGAGAGAGGAGGAGAGAGAAGAGAGAGAGGAGGGGGAGAGAGAAGAGAGAGAGGAGCGAGAGGAGGGGGAGAGAGAAGAGAGAGATGACAGAGAGGAGGAGAGAGAGGAGAGAGAGGAGGGGGAGAGAGAAGAGAGAGAGGAGGGAGAGGAGGAGAGCAAGGAGGAGAGAGAAGAGAGAGGAGGGCGAGGGAGGAGAGAGGAGGAGGAGAGAGAAGAGAGAGAAGAGAGAGAGGAGGAGAGAGGAGGGGGAGAGAGAAGAGAGAGAGGAGAGAGAGGAGGGGGAGAGAGAAGAGAGAGAGGAGGAGAGAGAAGAGAGAGAGGAGAGAGAGGAGGAGGAGAGAGAAGAGAGAGAGGAGAGAGAAGAGAGAGAGGAGAGAGAGGGGGGAGAGAGAAGAGAGAGATGAGGAGGAGAGAGAAGATAGAGAGGAGGGGGAGAGAGAAGAGAGAAGAGAGAGATGAGGAGAGCGAGGAGGCAAGAGAAGAGAGAGGAGGGGGAGAGAGAAGAGAGAGAGGAGAGAGAGGAGGGGGAGAGAGAAGAGAGAGAGGAGAGAGAGGAGGAGGAGATAGAGGAGAGAGAGGAGGGGGAGAGAGAAGAGAGAGGAGGGGGATAGAGAAGAGAGAGAAGAGAGATGAGGTGGAGAGAGAAGAGATAGAGGAGAGAGAGGAGAGGAGAGAGAAGAGAGAGAGGAGAGAGAGGAGGGGAAGAGAGAAGAGAGAGAGGAGAGAGAGGAGAAGAGCGAGGAGGAGAGAGAAGAGAGAGAGGAGGGGGAGAGAGAAGAGAGAGAGGAGGGGGAGAGAGACGAGAGAGAGGAGAGAGAAGAGAGAGAGGAGAGACTGTGATAATGAAGGGAGAAAATTAGAGGAGCGGGAAACAAAGGAGGGTGAAAAGTTATTAATAAGTTATTAATATGTCTCTGTGCACCCCATCTCTTCAACTGGCTCCTCCTCAGGATTAGAACTAGATGGGGACAAATTGGGACAAAACTTTTGTGCTTCTTATCAACTGATAATCAATGATGATAACATAAATGGCAAGCTGTCACCGCGTATTCTCTAAACACACCGCCGCCCCTAAGGACACACACACACACACACATCCTCTGGGACAAACACCCACATAGAGTAAAACAGCATCCTAAGAAAGCACACACACATAAAGAAGACATACACAGCCTGAGGCCAAACATGAAGAGAGATAGTGTAGTGTATGAGTGTAAACATGGAGAGGGAGGATCATATGAATTCAGCTGGTTAGGGATGCTAGAGGATTAGCCATGGTTAGACATAGGAATGGGCACTGGTATTCGAATATTCAAATATCTGAACGGACGTTAGAAAAACAATAGGCCTCTTTTTTTGTTGTTGAAAAGGCTTTGTCTAAAATTAAATGATCTATGTGACATTCCTACTTAGCCTACAAGGATAGACCATTACATTATAATGTTTAATAAAACAATGGTTTTATGACAGTTTTTATAAGTGTGCCCCATAAAAAAGACACACCGGTAGCCTGGATACTGTACATTTCACACGCGTAGCTTGTTGTTATTGTCGGTCAATCAAAGCGGAGCTACAGTCAGAGGCTCCATGTGTTTCTAATCAATGCATAATTAAGTTGGCGAAATGAGAAGGAGTAGGCTACAATGATCAACCAACAGGTAGGCTGTTGTTTCATATGAATGGAGTTGTTGTAGACATTGGACAGGGAGTGCAGCAAAATAGCTTCAATTAGCCTTGATACTTTAGCTAGCTTGCTGGCTAACTTAGCTGGCTACTGTAGCTAGCTGCTTTATAACGATTTGATGCAGTCAAGACAGGCACTACCAGATGGTATGATAGATATCTATGGCAGCAACAAGTTTCTCTAACTAGCATGAGTCGGTTTGGCTACTCACTCTCTCTCTCTCTCGCCCCCCCCCCCTCCCTCCGTGCAACACACATAGACTGTCACACACAGCAGCCCCTGCTCCACTCTCTCCCCTCCCTCACCCTTCTGCTGAAACACTCTCGTGTCGCGTGAGCAAGTCTCCATTGAAGTTTCCAAAAAAAAAAAATATATATATATTTATATATATCTTTAAAACACATGTATTTCAACTATCCGGATATATATCATGATATTATTCGAATACTGAAATCATTTCAAATGCCCATCCCTAGTTAGACAGAACAGAAGCTCTTAGCATATAGGCCACAGTTATTAAAGGGAAACTCCACTCAAAAACTATATTTTAGTATTTTTTCATTAGTCCACTGTTGCTACTGTCCCAAAATGTTTTGTATGTCAGCAGTCAGGTTTTCAAGATATTGCACTTTCAAGAAGCAAAGTGTCACCGACCACATCATCATGATGATGCAATTAAGCAATAAGGCACGAGGGGGTGTGGTATATGGCCAATATACCACGACTAAGGGCTGTACTTATGCACGACACAACGCGGAGTGCCTGGATACAGCCCTTAGCCGTGGTACAGTGAGGTAAAAAAAGTATTTGATCCCCTGCTGATTTTGTACGTTTGCCCACTGACAAAGAAATGATCAGTCTATAATTTTAATGGTAGGTTTATTTGAACAGGGAGAGACAGAATAACAACAAAAAAATCGAGATTTTTTTTTTTTTATGTTATAAATTGATTTGCATTTTAATGAGGGAAATAAGTATTTGACCCCCTCTCAATCAGATAGATTTCTGGCTCCCAGGTGTCTTTTATACAGGTAATGAGCTGAGATTAGGAGCACACTCTTAAAGGGAGTGCTCCTAATCTCAGTTTGTTACCTGTATAAAAGACACCTGTCCACAGAAGCAATCAATCAATCAGATTCCAAACTCTCCACCATGGCCAAGACCAAAGAGCTCTCCAAGGATGTCAGGGACAAGATTGTAGACCTACACAAGGCTGGAATGGGCTACAAGACCATCGCCAAGCAGCTTGGTGAGAAGGTGACAACAGTTGGTGCGATTATTCGCAAATGGAAGAAACACAAAAGAACTGTCAATCTCCCTCGGCCTGGGGCTCCATGCAAGAGCTCACCTCGTGAAGTTGCAATGATCATGAGAACGGTGAGGAATTACCCCAGAACTACACGGGAGGATCTTGTCAATGATCTCAAGGCAGCTGGGACCATACTCACCAAGAAAACAATTGGTAACACACTATGCCGTGAAGGACTGAAATTCTGCAGCGCCCGCAAGGTCCCCCTGCTCAAGAAAGCACATATACAGGCCCGTCTGAAGTTTGCCAATGAACATCTGAATGATTCAGAGGAGAACTGGGTGAAAGTGTTGTGGTCAGATGAGACCAAAATTGAGCTCTTTGGCATCAACTCAACTCGCCCTGTTTGGAGGAGGAGGAATGCTGCCTATGGCTTTGGGGGTCGATGGACTGGGCCATGTACCGTCAAATCTTGGGTGAGAACCTCCTTCCTCAGCCAGGGCATTGAACATGGGTCGTGGATGGGTGTTCCTCTGTAGCTCAGCTGGTAGAGCACGGCGCTTGTAACGCCAGGGTAGTGGGTTCGATCCCCGGGACCACCCATATACAAAAATGTATGCACGCATGACTGTAAGTCGCTTTGGATAAAAGCGTCTGCTAAATGGCATATTATTATTATTGTTATTCCAGCATGACAATGACCCAAAACACACGGCCAAGGCAACAAAGGAGTGGCTCAAGAAGAAGCACATTAAGGTCCTGGAGTGGCCTAGCCAGTCTCCAGACCTTAATCCCATCGAAAATCTGTGGAGGGAGCTGAAGGTTAGAGTTGCCAAACTTCAGCCTCGAAACCTTAATGACTTGGAGAAGATCTGCAAAGAGGAGTGGGACAAAATCTCTCCTGAGATGTGTGCAAACCTGGTGGCCAACTACAAGAAACGTCTGACCTCTGTGATTGCCAACAAGGGTTTTGCTACCAAGTACTAAGTCATGTTTTGCAGAGGGGTCAAATACTTATTTCCCACATTAAAATGCAAATCAATTTATAAATAAATTTACATGCGTTTTTCTGGATTTTTTTGTTGTTATTATATCTCTCACTGTTCAAATAAACCTACCATTAAAATTATAGACTGATCATATCTTTGTCAGTGGGCAAACATACAAAATCAGCAGGGGATCAAATACTTTTTTCCCTCACTTGGCCATATACCACAAACCCATGAGGTGCCTTATTGCTATTATAAACTGGTTACCAACATAATTAGAACAGTAAAAAGTCATTTTTGGTCAAATTAGGGGACAAATGAAAGCTAAGAGTCTTTATTTTGGGGGAAATCCATCCAAAAAATTTGGAATCAGCAAAGGATTTGATTTCTGGCCAAACAGATGGAAAAGGTGTCTTAGAAAACATCTACCAGAAAAAAAAGTCTTAAAAGGTATTAGAAATACATCAAAACTGTCAAAGTTAACGCATTAATAACGTGTTAAAGCGTGACATGTTTATCACTGTAAATTCTTTGGATGCCGTTAATCGCATCTCCATTTCTTTACTGCACGGACCCTTTTAAGGGCAGAACACAACATGGAATACAGCTGCAGTCAATGCTTGAGCCTTTACATAGCTGAAGACCATAAAGCCAAAATCATGTGAAAGTTATGCCCAATATTACAGAAGCTATTTTTTTCTTTCTGCTGCGGATTTGTGCGCACGTCGCAGGCCGTTTAAACTACTTGTGAGACAATTTTTTGGTTTGATAACAAATTACATTGTTTAGCTAGCTAGTCATGTTACCTAGCTCGCTAGCAACCTGATAACTTGACCACTGACTAGGCTATGCACAAATTTAGATGGCACAGGTGTGTATGATTGCCTGTGTGTGTGAGAGAGGATGTGTGTTTCAAGTTTCAAGTTTTTATTGTCACGTGTACTAGTACAGTGAAATGCCTTTCTTGCTTTCCCAACAATGCAGTAATCAATATCATAGTCAATAGTGTGAGAGCGGGAGTAAGTGAGAGAGAGAGGGTGTGGGAGTTATCTGAACAGTACAGATGGTTACAGTGTTTTCCTAACATTGCTGGACAAGTTTAAAAGCTCTTTGTATCCATAGACCAGTTATTTTTCCCTATAGTCACACTAATGTAGAATGCCTGAAGCTTTAACGGTACTTAAAGGTGTGTGTGGTGTGTTTTAGAGAAAGAGAGAGACAGAGTGTGTGTGTGCTGTGTGCAAGTGTTAAACTTCAAGAACTAATGCCATTAACTTGATTATTTGAATCATTTGACAGCCCTAATCAAAATACAATAATGTTGAAGTAAAGACCCCTGCAAACTAACATCAACACTTATATTTACAGTGCATTTGGAAAGTATTAAGACCCCTTCCCTTTTTCCACATTTTGTTACGTTACAGCCTTATTTTAAACATTTATGAAATGATTTTTTTCCCTCATCAATCTACACACAATACCAAATAATGACAAAGCGAAAACAGGTTGTTAGAAATTTTTGCAAATGTATTAAAAATTAAAAGCATAAGTATTCAGAAATTGAGCTCAGGTGCCTCCTGTTTCCATTGATCATCCTTGAGATGTTTCTACAACTTGATTGGAGTCCACCTGTGGTGAATTCAATTGATTTGACATGATTTGGAAAGGCACACACCTGTCTATATAAGGTCCCACAGTTGACAGTGCATGTCAGAACAAAAACCAAGCCATTAGGTCAAAGGAATTGTCCGTAGAGCTCCGAGACAGGATTGTGTCGAGGCACAGATCTGGGAAGGGTACCAAACCATTTTTGCAGCATTGAAGGTCCCCAAGAACACAGTTCTTAAATGGAAGAAGTTTGGAACCACCATGACTCTTCCTAGAGCTGGCTGCCCGGCCAAACTGAGCAAACAGGGGAGAAGGGCCTTGGTCAGGGACGTGACCAAGAACCCGATGGTCACTCTGACAGAGCTCCAGAGTTCCTCTGTGAAGATGGGAGAACCTTCCAGAAGGACAACCATCTCTGCAGCACTCCACCAATCAGGCCTTTATGGTAGAGTGGCCAGACGGAAGCCACTCCTCAGTAAAAGGCACATGACAGCCCGCTTGGAGTTTGCCAAAAGTCACCTAATGGACTCTCAGGCCATGAGAAACAAGATTCTCTGGTCTGATGAAACCAAGATTGAACTCTTTGGTCTGAACGCCAAGCATCACGTCTGGAGGAAACCTGGAACCATTCCTACTGTGAAGCATGGTGGTGGCAGCATCATGCTGTGGGGATGTTTTTCAGTGGCAGGGACTGGGAGACTAGTCAGGATCGAGGGAAAGATGAACGGAGCAAAGTACAGAAAGATCCTTGATGAAAACCTGCTGCAGAGCGCTCAGGACCTCAGACTGGGGCGAAGGTTCACCTTACAACAGGAAAACGACTCTAAGCACACAGCCAAGACAACGCAGGAGTGGCTTTGGGACAAGTCTCTGAATGTCCTTGAGTGGCCCAGCCAGAGCCCGGACTTGAACCCGATCGAACATCTCTGGACAGACCTGAAAATAGCTGTGCAGCGACCGTCCCCATCCAACCTGACAGCGCTTGAGAGGATCTGCAGAGAAGAATGGGAGAAACTCCCCAAATATAGGTGTGCCAAGCTTGTAGCATCATACCCAAGAAGATTCGAGGCTGTAATCGCTGCTAAAGATGCTTCAACAAAGTACTGAATAAAGGGTTTGAATACTTATGTAAATGTGATATTTCAGTTTTTTATTTTGTATACATTTGAACTTTTTCCAAAAAAGTTGTTTTTGCTTTGTCATTATGGGGTATTGTGTGTAGATTGATGAGGGAAAAAAACAATTTAATCAATTTTAGAATAAGGCTGTAACGTAACAAAATGTGGAAAAAGTCAAGGGGTCTGAATACTCAACGAATGCACTATAGTTTTCGAGAAATGTTTCTGCCTTCTGTAAGTTTAAGAAACATTGCCTTGTGCCTTGAAATTCTGTTACCAACCTAGTGCAGAAATGCCTATTTTTTGAGTACCAAACAACAATCCTTCTCTGACAAATGGACAGCTGGATGCCATTGCCTTTGCCTCCCTGTTAGCCCGCAGAAGGATTTTATTGGATTGGAAATCTATCATTCCTCCCTTAGCCTCTCTTTGGCTCAAAGATCTGATGCTGTTCCTAAAATTTAAGAAAAATTAAGTATACCATTCGAGGGTCAACCAACTCATTCTATTTCACCTGGGACCCGATGATATCCTATTTTGAACAGCTCCAAACACTTCCTCCAGATTAGTACTCTTGGCCCCACCGCCGCCCCTTGAGATTACTACTATAGGCCTATAAGATCACTTAATCACCTGAAATTGTTAGGCTATTACATTTTTGCTTGTATTGAAGTACCATTGTTGTATACTTTTGTTTTGTTTTCTGACATGTAACGCAATGACTTTTCCTTTCTTTTTAAATGTATTTTGAGGCATTCTGTGGTGGGGGGGTCAAAGGGGGTTAAAAAGGGCAAAAAATGTACAATGTCTTTAAATGTTATCTTTCAATCATTGTGAGAATTTTTTTTTTATATATTAAAAAAAATGAAAAAATAACAAGTAAAAGTAGATTGAAGCATTGAAGGTCCCCAAGAACACAGTTCTTAAATGGAAAAATATATATATATTATATATTTAAAAAAATGAAAATATAACAAGTAAAAGTAGACCTATCAATTAGTTATAGTGTTTTTACTGATATATATTTTGTTTATTAATTATTAAGTGATTAAAACTCAAAATTCCCTTACCAAAACAGAGTACAGTAAAATAAAGAAATAAGAGTATAGTTCAGTACAGTACAGTATAGTTCAGTACAGTACAGTAGAGTACAGTAGAAATACATAAATATCTCATTTACATAAGTATTCACAACCCTGAGTAATACAGTTGAAGTCGGAAGTTTACATACACCTTAGCCAAATACATTTAAACTCAGTTTTTCACAATTCCTGACATTTAATCCTAGTAAAGGGTTGTGGGTTCGATTCCCATGGGGGGCCAGTATGAAAAATAAAATAAAATAATGTATGTACTCACTAACTGTAAGTCGCTCTGGATAAGAGCGTCTACTAAATGACTAAAATGTAAATGTAAATGTAAAAATTCCCTGTCTTAGGTCAGTTAGGATCACCACTTTATTTTAAGAATGTGAAATGTCAGAATAATAGTAGAGAGAATGATTTATTTCAGCTTTTATATATTTCATCACATTCCCAGTGGGTCAGACGTTTACATACACTCAATTATTATTTGGTAGCATTGCCTTCAAATTGTTTAACTTGGGTCAAATGTTTCGGGTAGCCTTCCACGAGCTTCCCACAATAGGTTGGGTGAATTTTGGCCCATTCCTCCTTACAGAGCTTTGTGATGACCACTCCAATACCTTGACTTTGTTGTCCTGAAGCCATTTTGCCACAACATTGGAAGTATGCTTGAGGTCATTGTCCATTTGGAAGACCCATTTGCGACCAAGTTTTAACTTCCTGACTGATGTCTTGAGATGTTGCTTCAATATATCCACATAATTTTCCTTCCTCATGATGCCATCTATTTTGTGAAGTGCACCAGTCCCTCCTGCAGCAAAGCACCCCCACAGCATGATGCTGCCACCCCCATGCTTCACGGTTGGGATGGTGTTCTTCGGCTTGCAAGCTTCCCCCTTTTTCCTCCAAACATAACAATGGTCATTATGGCCAAACAGTTCTATTTTTGTTTCATCAGACCAGAGGACATTTCTCCAAAAAGTACGATCTTTGTCCCCATGTGCAGTTGCAAACAGTAGTCTGGCTTTTTTATGGCGGTTTTGGAGCAGTGGCTTCTTCATTGCTGAGCGGCCTTTCAGGTTATGTCGATATAGGGCTCGTTTTACTGTGGATATAGATCATTTTGTACCTGTTTCCTCCAGCATCTTCACAAGGTCCTTTGCTGTTGTTCTGGGATTTATTTGCACTTTTCGCACCAATATACGTTCATCTCTAGGAGACAGAACGCGTCTCCTTCCTGAGCGGTATGACGGCTGTGTGGTCCCATGGTGTTTATACTTGCGTACTATTTTTTGTACAGATGAACGTGGTACCTTCAGGCATTTGGAAATTGCTCCCAAGGATGAACCAGACTTGTGGAGGTCTACAATTTCTTTTCTGAGGTCCTGGCTGATTTCTTTTCATTTTCCCATGATGTCAAGCAAAGAGGCACTGAGTTTGAAGGTAGGCCTTGAAATACATCCATAGGTACACCTCCAATTGACTCAAATGATGTCAATTTGCCTATCAGAAGCTTCTAAAGCCATGACATCATTTTCTGGAATTTTCCAAGCTGTTTAAAGGCACAGTCAACTTAGTATATGTGAACTTCTGACCCACTGGAATTCTGATACAGTGAATTATAAGTGAAATAATCTGTCTGTAAACAATTGTTGGAAAAATTCCTTGTGTCATGCACAAAGAAGATGTCCTAACCGACTTGCCAAAACTATAGTTTGTTAACAAGAAATTTGTGGAGTGGTTGAAAAACAAGTTTTAATGACTCCAACCTAAGTGTATGTAAACTTCCGACTTCAAATGTACATGTTAGAAGCACTTTTTTTAGGTGTGAGTCTTTCTGGGTAAGTCTCTAAGAGCTTTGCACACCTGGTTTTTTAAATTATTGAAGATATGTCAAATTGGTTGTTGATCATTGCTAGACAGCCATTTTCAGGTAATGCCATAGATTTTCAAGCCGATCTAATTCAAAACTCTAACTTTACCACTCAGTAACATTCAATGTCGTCTTGGTAAGCAACTCCAGTGTATATTGGGCCTTGTCTTTCAGTGTCTGTTGGAAAGCAGACTGAACCAGGTTCTCCCTAGTCCTTGCCGATGACATGCATACCCATAACGTGATGCAGCCACCACCATGCTTGGAAATATGAAGAGTGCTGCTCACTGATGTGTTGTGTTGGATTTCCCCCCCAAAAATTGTTTTACTTTAGTGACTTATTGTAAACAGGATGCAAGTTTTGGATTATTTGTATTATGTACAGGCTTCCTTCTTTTCACTCTGTCAATTAGGTTAGTATTGTGGAGTAACTACAATGTTGTTGATCCATCCTCAGTTTTCTCCTTTCACAGCAATTAAACTCTGTCTCTGTAACCGTTTTAAAGTCAACATTGACCTCATGGTGAAATCCCTGAGTGGTTTCTTTCCTCTCCGGCAACTGAGTTGGGAAGGACGCCTGTATCTTTCTAGTGACTGGGTGTATTGATACACCATCCAAAATGTAATTAATCACTTCACCATGCTCAAAGGGATATTCAAAATGCTTCTTTTTTTAAACTTATTTTCCAATAGGTGCCCTTCTTTGCGAGGCATTGGAAAACCTCCCTGGTCTTTGTGGTTTTATCTGTGTTTGAAATCCACCGCTTGACTTAGGGACCTTACAGATAATTGTATGTGTGGGGTACAGAGATGAGGTAGTCATTCAAAAATGATGTAAAACACTATTATTGCATACAGAGTGAATCCATGCAACTTATTATGTGACTTGTTAAGCACATTTTTACTCCTGAACTTATTTAGGCTTTCCATACAAAGGGGTTGAACACTTATTGACTCAAGACATTTCAGCTTTTCATTTTTTATTCATTAGTAAACATTTCTAAAAACATAATACCACTTTGACATTATGGGGTATTGTGTGTAGGCCAGTGACACAAAATCTCAATTAAAAAAGTAAAAGGGTGGGAATACTTTCAGATTGGTTCCGATTTGGTCCTGTCTGGACCAACCAAATCTGGTCTTGTTTGTGGGCAGAGCTCATTAAAATAATAGTCAGTGTGTAGAATAATACCCAATTATGCAAAGGAAGATATTGTATATGTATACCTTTGTGTACCTATACAGGATACATCACCATGAAGAGAATGACATTCATATCCATAATTTTGCATTTCTGTGTTCAGATCAGGGACCCATGATGAAATTCCGCTACCGTAATTCCGTTACAGGATGTAAATCCACTTCACTTACTGTAGTTCAATAACCAAAATAGATTTTTTCAAAATCAATGTGTCATGTCAAAGCTGACACCCAATTATTTCTGCAGACATCATTGAATCTTAATTTGGAGCATATACAGTATTTAACAGAGTTTTTGAAAAATGTGGACACATAAAAAACTGAGGGAGAATTTACCGAAATTCTGTTTACCAAACTTTGTATCTGCACAGTTCTTCCAGTAAATGTGTTTTTTTGTAAAAATGTTTTTTGTAAATTGTTCAAAGTAGTCCTTGTGCATACAGTTGTATTGTGTGTTAAACTTTGGAATCAATGGTTTTATTTTGGCATACATTTTAAGTGAAAAATCAGAGTCAGCGCAATTCCGTTACCATGAAATTTCTCCATCACAAAATTTGGAAAAGTGCAAGTGCATGTGCATTATGAGCAGACCCCACTCGCTGTATACGACACATGTTGGCTCGGTCGTCTCTCTGTAATCTCATTTGCACCACCTCACACACCATAATTAAATTCCCATTCCTAGACAATGATCATGTCATCTTAATCTGGCAGGTAGATTATACAGCCTCCCACACAGGACTGCTATTTCAGAGAACATGTCTGGGGCTATTGTGTGCTCCTTCAAGGTTGGCTGGGTAGCCATGGATTGCTGCTTTATAGGATTGCTTCAAATCAAATGAAATCAAAGTTTATTGATCGCATACACCATTTTGCAGATGTTATCGCAGATGCAGCGAAATGCTTATGTTTCTAGCTCCAACAATGCAGCAATACTGTATCCAGCAATACAATAACAGTACACACATAATTAAAACGTTTTAAAAAGAACATGAAATTAAGACATATCAGAACGAGCAATATCAGAACAAGCAATGTCAGAGTCCGGAATATAAATATATATGTATGTTAATGAGGTGTATAGACAGTATGGACCGTATATGAATATAAAAGGTGTGTACAGCAGTAGTTATATAGGATGAGACATGACTAGAATACAGTATATACATATAAAGTGGGTAAAACAGTAGGCCTATGTCAACATTATTAAAGTGACCAGTGTTTAATGAAATTATGAAATTGCTTATTTCAGTTACTAATAAGCATGCACCCATTAAGAAAATGACTGTAAAAATTGTTAAATCCCCGTGGATTGATGAGGAATTGAAAAATGGTATGGTTGAGAGGGATGAGGCAAAAGGAATGGCAAATAAGTCTGGCTGCACAACCGATTGGCAAACGTATTGCAAATTGAGAAATCATGTGACTAAACTGAATAAAAGGAAGAAGAAACTACACTATGAAACAAAGATAAATGACATAAAGAATGATAGTAAAAAGCTTTGGAGCACCTTAAATGAAATTTTGGGGAAAAAGCAAACTCAGCTCTGTCATTCATTGAATCAGATGGCTCATTCATCACAAAACCAACTGATATTGCCAACTACTTTAATGATTTTTTCATTGGCAAGATTAGCAAACTTAGGCATGACATGCCAGCAACAATTGCTGACACTACACATCCAAGTATATCTGACCAAATTTTGAAAGACAAACGTTGTAATTTTGAATTCCGCAAAGTGAGTGTGGAAGAGGTGAAAAAAGTATTGTTGTCTATCAACAATGACAAGCCACCGGGGTCTGACAACTTGGATGGAAAATTACTGAGGATAATAGCGGACGATATTGCCACTCATATTTGCCATATTAGCAATTTAAGCCTACTAGAATGTGTGTGCCCCCAGGCTTGGAGGGAAGCAAAAGTCATTCCGCTACCTAAGAATAGTAAAGCCCCCTTTACTGGCTCAAATAGCCGACCAATTAGCCTGTTACCAACCCTTAGTAAACTATTGGAAAAAATGGTGTTTGACCAGATACAATGCTATTTTACAGTAAACAAATTGACAACAAACTTTCAGCATGCTTATAGAGAAGGACATTCAACAAGCGCAACACTTACACAAATTACTGATGATTGGCTGAGAGAAATTGATGATAAAAAGATTGTGGGGGCTGTTTTGTTAGACTTCAGTGCGGTTTTTGACATTATCGATCATAGTCTGCTTCTGGAAAAACTTATGTGTTATGGCTTTACCCCACCTGCTATATTGTGGATACAGAGTTACCTGTCTAACAGAACACAGACTGTAATAGACTTTCATAGCCCCAATTAAACAAGTAGACATTGACCGTTGATTACATCACTTGTTTTACATGGTGGGGTCGGGAATTTTTTTTATAGAAAAATGGGGTCGCGGGCCAAAGAAGTTAAGGAGGAAATTACATTTCAGGTCATTTCGGTACAACTTAAGAAGGCCAATGGCTTGCAGCGCCACACTTACCATTCAACTAGCTCATCTGGTTCCTGATCTGGTTCTAGCTGCTGAATATTCATCTGCCATGCTCTTGACTAACGCTGTAGATGTGTTGGCCTGCCATCACAGGAAGCCATCTTAATCAGGCCCAACGACACTATGCAGATACAGTGACCAAGAGACTAAGGGCTAATTGGTTGCAGGTGTGAGGAGGGGTGTCTTTCTAAAGGCTAGTACAATACAATGCAGCCGGAGCTAATATCAGCCTTATGTATGAGCTACACTTCCCATGAGAGAGGTTAACAGAGCTAAAACAAGACAAGTTAATAATCTTAATTTTTTACAAATCCTGCCTTTTTGTCTCTGAATTACATATCATTTAGAATGGTAATGACAGTGAATAATTAGCAGGAATATAGAGAGGGAGGAAACTGCAGTAAAGTGGCAGGTGCTGTGCCCGTTAGGTTGGACTGTCTGTGAGGCCCTGATGCCCCCCGTTGAGGCCCCAGAACCTCCAACACCGAGCTCCCCGGCCTGCCCAATCGGATTAAAGCCATCCAGCCATAACAGGACCACTGATCCTGCCCTGATCCACCGAACAAGAACCCTTAAAGGGGAAGTTGACCCAAAAACATTTCTGGGCCCTTTATAACACTTGCCTGGTCGTTTGTCAGTACCCAGACAGTTTTTAGGGCCATTGCTTAAGTATTTAGATGTAAGTAATAAACTGATTCTACCCCCGCCTTCCCCATTGAAACCCCATGCAACATCAAAGTGTATCATAAATACCTCCCAAACACTCCGCTCTGGCCTTCCGTGACTGCAATAGTCGTTGTTTAGCTAACTTATTTCAGTAGGATAATTTTTACCAATGTATTTTGTTATTTTCGTATTGAAATCCAGGAAGTAGATGACTGTGTGCCGCGAGTCGGGACCTAGGTCGGGACTTCCGAGGTGGCCGTGGTTGAAGGATACAAACAATAATTTTCACAGTATTTTCTGCCTTCTTCAAATTTAATTAGAGTAAAGAAAGTCAGATCAAAAAACAAAGAGGAAATTGGAGACCTGCTTTATTTTCAGAATGGTACTGTTGTGCCATATCGGTTTGAGCCGGAGTATACTGAGGCTGAGTTGTTCTATTTGCGGGCTGACCGAGAGAAAAAGAGCTTGAGGAAACACAGGCCCTTCCCAGAACGCACAGTGACTCGTGGTGCAGTTGTGGGAGATGCAGCTCAGCTGGTCCTCTGTAGCTCAGCTGGTAGAGCACGGCGCTTGTAACGCCAAGGTAGTGGGTTCGATCCCCGGGACCACCCATACACAAAAAATGTATGCACGCACGACTGTAAGTCGCTTTGGATAAAAGCGTCTGCTAAATGGCATATTATTATTATTTATTATTATTATTATTATAGATGCCTACCTTTACCAACAGACAGTGAATGTCTCGGCTGTCGAGAATGGGATCAGCTTATTCCAATAATGGAGGTGGTAGAACATCATACTGACGATGCAGCAGAAGATGGCGTGTGTGGAACTAAACACTCAGATTTTTGTCGCTCATCAATCCTGGTGTGTTGGAGACTTTCTTCAGAATGCCCAGGATCAACTGGAAACGTCATGTCACACCGACAGTCCAAATGGGAAGCTCTCTGAAGCATAAGTGTTTTAGCTAATATTACTCACAGGACATTTATGTTACTCTCTAAAATGAAAATAAATAGCCTACCTAATGACACCCTTCCAACTGTATTTTTGAGTATCCTGCCTACATCCCATAATGTAACTGGCTACTGTAGTCCACTTCAAGTTTGTCTGACAATGATGACATGCTAGCTAGGTAAAAAGTGTCTAGAACTAGTGGATGCGCGCCATAGAAATAGAATGTATGGGAGGCGCACTTCACAATCTGGGTCTACATAAACAAGAATTTATATTACCGAACAGTGTAAGAAGTATAAAGTCAATAGTGGTAGTAGAGAAGAACATGCTGCTTGCAATCGCCAGTCTAGCTTTTATACCAATAATATCCTAATTAGCCTGTAAATCCACACACAAGAGGAAGAAAAACAGCCTCACACTTGTACACTAACACCCTTTGAACAATGAGTTGGCTATACAGTCTTCAAGTATACAAGGCACTAAGAGAGCCATCAATAGCAATCCGGCAGGTAGCCTTTCTGTTAGCGTTTTGGGCCAGTAACCGAAAGGTTGCTGGTTCGAATCCCAGAGCCGACAAGGAGAAAAAAACGGTCTATGTGCTCATGAGCAAGGCACTTAAACCTAACTGTCCCTGTTACTCGCTCTGGATAAGAGCATCTGCTAAATTACCTAAATGTAAATGTATTGTGCCATCATTAATCGGCTTATAAATGAAAATGCTTAATGATCCCTGAGCCTGTTATATTTTATGTTGTATAGGCCTATTTATTTTCTTGATTGTTGTGTATACAGTGCACTCCACATGTTGTTAAGTTACAGCCTTATTCTAAAATGGATTAAATTGTTTTGTTTTTCCCCCTCATCAATCTACACACAATACCCCATAATGACAAAGCAAAACAAGTTTTATGAATTTTTTGCAAATGTATTTTTTTTTAAACACTGAAATATCACATTTACATGTCATGTGCCTTTTACTGAGGAGTGGCTTCTGTCTGGCCACTCTACCATAAAAGCCTGCTTGGTAGAGTGCTGCAGATATGGTTGTCCTTCTGGAAGGTTCCCCCATCTCCATTTACATTTTACATTTTAGTCATTTAGCAGACGCTCTTATCCAGAGCGACTTACAGTTAGTGAGTGCATACATTTTTTATACTCTGGAGCTCTGTCAGAGTGACCATCGGGTTCTTGGTCACCTCCCTGTCCCAATGCCCTTCTCCCCCGATTGCTCAGTTTGGCCGGGCGGCCAGCTCTAGGAAGAGTCTTGGTGGTTCCAAACTGCTTCCATTTAAGAATGATGGAGGCCACTGTGTTCTTGAGGACCTTCAATGCTGCAGAAATGTTATGGTACCCTTCCCCAGATCTGTGCCTCGACACAATCCTGTCTCAGAGCTCTACGGACAATTCCTTAGACCTCATGGCTTGCTTTGACCTCAAGGTTTTCTCTGACATGCACTGTCAACTGTGGGACCTTATAATGACAGGTGTGTGCCTTTCCAACTCATGCCCAATCAATTGAATTTACCACAGGTGGACTCCAATGAATTTGTAGACACATCTGAAGGATGATCAATGGAAACAGGATGCACCTGCACTCAATTTCGAGTCTCATAGCAAAGGGTCTGAATATGTATGTAAATAATGTATTTTTGTATTTTTATTTGTTTGCAAGAATTCAAAAAACCTGTTTTTGCTTTGTCATTATGGGGTATTGTGTGTATATTGATGAGGGAAAAAATAATTTTATCAATTTTAGAATAAGTCTGTAACAAAATGTGTAAAAAGTCAAGGGTTCTGAATACTTTCTGAATGCACTGTAACATTGTCATGTATATATTTTCTGTCTCTCTAGACAATACAGACTGGTCCCTTGTCGGATCACCCTGGAGTGGATGCTAAGGGGAGAACATCTACAGTGAGGGAAAAAAGTATTTGATCCCCTGCTGATTTTGTACGTTTGCCCACTGACAAAGACATGATCAGTCTATAATTTTAATGGTAGGTTTATTTGAACAGTGAGAGACAGAATAACAACAACAAAATCCAGAAAAACGCATATCAAAAATGTTATAAATTGATTTGCATTTTAACGAGGGAAATAAGTATTTGACTCCTCTGCAAAACATGACTTAGTACTTAGTGGCAAAACCTTTGTTGGCAATCACAGAGGTCAGACGTTTCTTGTAGTTGGCCACCAGGTTTGCACACATCTCAGGAGGGATTTTGTTCCACTCCTCTTTGCAGATCTTCTCCAAGTCATTAAGGTTTTGAGGCTGACGTTTGGCAACTCGAACCTTCAGCTCCCTCCACAGATTTTCTATGGGATTAATGTCTGGAGACTGGCTAGGCCACTCCAGGACCTTAATGTGCTTCTTCTTGAGCCACTCCTTTGTTGCCTTGGCCGTGTGTTTTGGGTCATTGTCATGCTGGAATACCCATCCACGACCCATTTTCAATGCCCTGGCTGAGGGAAGGAGGTTCTCACCCAAGATTTGACGGTATATGGCCATGTCCATCGTCCCTTTGATGCGGTGAAGTTGTCCTGTCCCCTTAGCAGAAAAACACCCCCAAAGCATAATGTTTCCACCTCCATGTTTGACGGTGGGGATGGTGTTCTTGGGGTCATAGGCAGCATTCCTCCTTCTCCAAACACCGCGAGTTGAGTTGATGCCAAAGGGCTCTATTTTGGTCTCATCTGACCACAACACTTTCACCCAGTTCTCCTCTGAATCATTCAGATGTTCATTGGCAAACTTCAGACGGCCCTGTATATGTGCTTTCTTGAGCAGGGGGACCTTGCGGGCGCTGCAGAATTTCAGTCCTTCACGGCGTAGTGTGTTACCAATTGTTTTCTTGGTGACTATGGTCCCAGCTGCCTTGAGATCATTGACAAGATCCTCCCATGTAGTTCTGGGCTGATTCCTCACCGTTCTCATGATTATTGCATCTCCACGAGGTGAGATCTTGCATGGAGCCCCAGGCCGAGGGAGATTGACAGTTATTTTGTGTTTCTTCCATTTGTCACCTTCTCACCAAGCTCCTTGGCAATGGTCTTGTAGCCCATTCCAGCCTTGTGTAGGTATACAATCTTGTCCCTGACATCCTTGGAGAGCTCTTTGGTCTTGGCCATGGTGGAGAGTTTGGAATCTGATTGATTGATTGCTTCTGTGGACAGGTGTCTTTTATACAGGTAACAAGCTGAGATTAGGAGCACTCCCTTTAAGAGTGTGCTCCTACTCTCAGCTCGTTATCTGTATAAAAGACACCTGGGAGCCAGAAATCTTTCTGATTGAGAGGGGGTCAAATACTTATTTCCCTCATTAAAATGCGAATCAATTTATAACATTTTTGACATGCGTTCTTCTGGATTTTTTTGTTGTTATTCTGTCTCTCACTGTTCAAATAAACCTACCATTAAAATTATAGACTGATCATTTCTTTGTCAGTGGGCAAACATACAAAATCAGCAGGGGATCAAATACTTTTTTCCCTCACTGTAGGTCGAGGCCAACGATGGGTAGTCCCAGCCTCTGTGGTGGCAGCAATTACATCTAACTACCCTGACCCCAACAGCAGCTACATTGGATTCCAGGACGTTGAGGAGGCTCATAGCGTCTTATACGAATAACATTTTCAAGAAATAACATTCTAGTTTTTAAAAATGTATAAACAATTTCATGTTATTATAAAACAACAATTACACAGTTTATATGCCATTCCCACTGTCACTTAGCATTAGTTAGACCAGGGATTTACAAACATGTTCCTGGAGAGCAACCGTCTTGTGGGTTTTCACTCCAACAGGTGAGCTTGATTAGGGTAGAGTTGGATTGAAAACCTATAGGACGGTAGCTGTCTAGGTACAATGTTTGAGAACCATGGGGTTATGTAAAACATAGGGAATATCCCAATTACATACTCTTTGCATCCTCTCTCCTTCTCAACACTGTTGAGTGTGAAAAATCCAGCAGCGTTGCAGTTCTTGACACACTCAAACCGGTGCGCCTGGCACCTACCACCATACCTAGTCTCAATTCTCTCAAGGCTTAAAAATCCTTCTTTAACCTCTTTCCTCCCCTTCATTTACACTGATTGAAATGAATTTAACAGGTGACATCAACAAGGGATCATAGCTTTCACCTGGATTCACCTGGTCAGTCTATGTCATGGAAAGAGCAGGTGTTCCTTTTTTTTTTTTTTTTTTTTTTATTTCACCTTTATTTAACCAGGTAAGCCAGTTGAGAACAGGTTCTCATTTACAACTGCGACCTGGCCAAGATAAAGCAAAGTAGTGCAATAAAAACAACACAGAGTTACATATGGGGTAAAAAACATAAAGTCAGAAATACAACAGAAAATATATATACAGTGTGTGCAAATGTAGCAAGTTATGGAGGTAAGGCAATAAATAGGCTATAGTGCAGAATAATTACAATAGTATTAACACTGGAATGCTAGATGTGCAAGATATTATGTGCAAATAGAGATACTGGGGTGCAAAATAGCAAAATAAATAACAATATAGGGATGAGGTAGTTGGGTGGGCTAATTTCAGATGGGCTGTGTACAGGTGCAGTGATCCGTAAGGTGCTCTGACAACTGATGCTTAAAGTTATTGAGGGAGATAAGAGTCTCCAGCTTCAGAGATTTTTGCAATTCGTTCCAGTCATTGGCAGCAGAGAACTGGAAGGAATGGCGGCCAAAGGAGGTGTTGGCTTTGGGAATGACCAGTGAGATATACCTGCTGGAGCGCAGACTACGGGTGGGTGCTGCTTTGGTGACCAATGAGCTAAGATAAGGCGGGGATTTGCCTAGCAGTGATTTATAGATGGCCTGGAGCCAGTGGGTTTGACGACGAACATGTAGTGAGGACCAGCCAACAAGAGCGTACAGGTCACAGTGGTGGGTAGTGTATGGGGCTTTGGAGACAAAATGGATGGCACTGTGATAGACTACATCCAATTTGCTGAGTAGAGTGTTGGAGGCTATTTTGTAAATGACATCGCCGAAGTCAAGGATCGGTAGGATAGTCAGTTTTACGAGGGCATGTTTGGCAGCATGAGTGAAGGAGGCTTTGTTGCGAAATAGGAAGCCGATTCTAGATTTAACTTTGGATTGGAGATTCTTTATGTGAGTCTGGAAGTTGAGTTTACAGTCTAACCAGACACCTAGGTATTTGTAGTTGTCCACATACTCTAGGTCAGACCCGTCGAGAGTGGTGATTCTAGTCGGGTGGGCGGGTGCCAGCAGCGTTCGATTGAAAAGCATGCATTTAGTTTTACTAGTGTTTAAGAGCAGTTGGAGGCTACTGAAGGATTGTTGTATGGCATTGAAGCTCGTTTGGAGGTTTGTTAACACAGTGTCCAATGAAGGGCCAGATGTATACATATGTATATATATATGTTTTGTACACTCAGTGTAATTTACTTTCCTATTCTCCCATACTCTGTATACACCACGAGTGCACCCAATTTTGAGTGGAACATGTGGTTGCCAAGAGAAACGTGACTCCGACCTTGCATTTTCTTATTTTCTGTTCTAGTGTTATCGACCCCTCCAGTCTTCAGTTCCAATAACTTGACAATCAGACACAGACTGTACTCTAAAGTGCCTCTTCTTAGCATTTTTGACATGTTAACCTTCTAATTGTTGACTTTTGGGAGAGGACTTACCAAATGTCAATGTAGATGTAATGTTAAAATGTATATGTTAATGTTAATGTTTGGTCAGTGCAACCCGAGAGGAGCAACCACCAGCAAATTTGAGACAGGATTAATCTCTCTCTCTCTCCTACTGTACACTCTTCTCTCTCGGTCTCTCCATCTCTGTCTGAAGTAATACCATTGCTGCCCAGTTTCTCTGTCCTTACCCCTCATTCTATTTCATGCCTCGTCCTCCTCTCTCTCAGCAATCATCCATCACCACAGAGCCCTCCCCTAAATGCCAACCCACCCTCTAACCTCTGCAGCCAGGCAGACCTGACTATTGCTATTCTCCAGCACTGACAGACAGACACACTCCTCTCCTCTCCTCCATTACTTATCACTTTATCATTTGTTATTCAGAAGACATCCAAGACTGCCTCACGTTGAGACATAAGGGGACAATACAGTAACACTAATGAACTATATGCTACAATACAATCATAATTATGTCAATACATTGAATAAAAATTCACGACAACTGGTAACTAATGGATTTGCAATATCATGACGCACACAGCGGTGTTTAATCTGATGGTGGTGGCATATTTGCTAACTAAATTAAATCACTATGTGACATACTCTTGAATCATCCTCATAAACTGCTACTCAAAGTGACAGTATTGAATCATGATCATAATAAACGATTACTTGCAGGCCCGAAATCAAGTTAAATGGATACTTTATTCTTTACAAAAAATGTAACATGTACGAATAAGAAATGTAAATAAATGACAAATCACAAACCCCAAATCACGAACCCCATAGCTGGAGAGACAGCTATGTATTTAAGTTTCTAGTTTCCCTTGGTGCTTTTTCACTATACTTTCAGAGTGAGGCATAAACTTTGAGTTAGCCGAGGCCATGGTGGACCTCCACACTGAGAAACAAGAGGTTTCAAACAGCACAGTCAAAGAGCCCTAATCTATGGATTTCACATGACTGGGCAGGGGTACAGCCATGGGTGGGCCTGGGGAACCACTGGGGAACCAGGCCCAGCCAATCAGAATGAGTTTTTCCCCACAAAAGGGCTTTATTACAAACAGAAATACTTGCAGGTGAAGAAGCCGGTTGTGGAGCTCCTGGGCTGGCGTGGTTACACGTGGTCTTGGTATCAAAGACAAAGGTGTAGTATAGAGAAACTATCGAGGTTAGCTAGCCAGCTACATTTTCAAACAGTCAACACCGCAGCCACTGCTAGCTAGCCAACATTACCAGCTAGCAGTACTGTATCATTTTAGTCAATGAGAATTTTGCAACGTAAGCTTCACTTTCTGAACATTCGAGATGTGTAGTCCACTTGTGTAGCTAGCATGACTGACTTTGTGCTAGCTAGCCAACGTTTAATTACTTCTGCGTTATGAAAGGAACTAGACACGGACATGAATGATCCATTGGTAGTTTGTTGTAACCAAGTATTGGTGCTAAACCGTGTGTTATTGGATGCTCGCATGCTAGTTAGCTATGGCGTCATAGGATACGGTGCCCTGGGCGGTTTTCACAGAAGAATACTGTACCAAGTTAGCTAGCTGAATAAACTAAGTTAGTCTATTCCTGGAAACATTGAACTACTGTAGATTACAGCAATTATAATTTCTAAAGTGGAAGTTGGAAGAGTTGTATTTGAGTGTTTCAGTGAAAGGTTAGTGAGGGAGGCCCACGTTTCCCCAGATGTTTAGTTAATTTCATTCCGATCTCCTTTGCATTAGTGTAGCCTTTTCTGTAGCCTGTCAACTATGTGTCTGTCTATCCCTGTTCTCTCCTCTCCGCACAGGCCATACAAACGCCTCACACCGCGTTGCTGCTGCTAACCTGGTGGTCTCTAACCTGGTGGTCCCTGCATGCACGACCCACGTGGAGTTCCAGGTCTCCGGCAGCCTCTGGAACTGCCGTTATGCGGCCAACAAGGCAGAGTTCATCTCAGCCTATGCTACCCTCCAGTCCCTCGACTTCTTGGCGCTGACGGAAACATGGATTACCACAGAAAACACTGCTACTCCTACTGCTCTCTTCTCGTCTGACCATGTGTTCTCGCATACCCCGAGAGCATCTGGTCAGCGGCACAGGAATCCTCATCTCTCCCAAGTGGACATTCTCTCTTTCTCCCCTGACCCATCTGTCTATCTCCTCATTTGAATTCCATGCTGTCACAGTCACTAGCCCATTTAAGCTTAACATCCTTATCATTTATCGCCATCCAGGTTCCCTTGGATAGTTCATCAATGAGCTTGACGCCTTGATAAGTTCCTTTCCTGAGGATGGCTCACCCCTCACAGTTCTGGGTGACTTTAACCTCCCTATGTCTACCTTTGACTCATTTCTCTCTGTCTCCTTCTTTCCACTCCTCTCCTCTTTTGACCTCACCCTCTCACCGTCTCCCCCTACTCACAAGGCAGGCAATACGCTTGACCTCATCTTTACTAGATGCTGTTCTTCTACTAATCTCACTGCAACTCCCCTCCATGTCTCCGACCACTACTTTGTATCCTTTTCTCTCTCGCTCTCCTCCAACACTACTCACTCTGCCCCTACTCAGATGGTAATGTACCGTCGCGACCTTCGCTCTCTCTCTCCCGCTACTCTCTCCTCTTCCATCCTATCATCTCTTCCCTCTGCTCAATCCTTCTCCCTCCAATCTCCTGATTCTGCCTCCTCAACCCTCCTCTTCTCCCTTTCTGCATCTTTTGACTTTCTATGTCCCCTATCCTCCCGGCCGGCTCGGTCCTCCACTCCTGCTCCGTGGCTTGACAACTCATTGCGAGCTCACAGAACAGGGCTCCGGGCAGCCGAGCGGAAATGGAGGAAAACTAGACTCCCTGCCAACCTGTCATCTTTTCACTCCCTTCTCTCTAGATTTTCTTCCTCTGTTTCTGCTGCTAAAGCCACTTTCTACCACTCTAAATTTCAAGCCTCTGCCTCTAACCCTAAGAAGCTCTTTGCCAACTTCTCCTCCCTGCTGAATCCTCCTCCTCCTCCCTCCTCCCTCTCTGTGGATGACTTCGTCAACCATTTTGAAAAGAAGGTTGACGACATCCGATCCTCATTTATTAAGTCAAATGACACCGCTGGTCCTGCTCACACTGCCCTACCCTATCCTTTGACTTCTTTCTCCCCTCTCTCTCCAGATGAAATCTTGCGACTTGTGACGGCCGGCCGCCCAACAACCTGCCCGCTTGACTCTATCCCCTCCTCTCTTCTCCAGACCATTTCCGGAGACCTTCTCCCTTACCTCACCTCGCTCATCAACTCATCCTTGACCACTGGCTATGTCCCTTCCGTCTTCAAGAGAGCGAGAGTTGCACCCCTTCTCAAAAAACCTACACTCGATCCCTCCGATGTCAACAACTACAGACCAGTATCCCTTCTTTCTTTTCTCTCCAAAACTCTTGAGCGTGCCGTCTTTAGCCAACTCTCTTGTTATCTTTCTCAGAATGACCTTCTTGATCCAAACCAGTCTAGTTTCAAGACTGGTCATTCAACTGAGACTGCTCTTCTCTGTGTCACGGAGGCTCTCCGCACTGTTAAAGCTAACTCTCTCTCCTCTGCTCTCATCCTTCTAGACCTATCTGCTGCCTTTGATACTGTGAACCATCAGATCCTCCTCTCCACCCTCTCCGAGTTGGGCAATTTCGGCGCGGCTCACTCTTGGATTGCGTCCTACCTCACAGGTCGCTCCTACCAGGTGGCGTGGCGAGAATCTGTCTCCGCACCACGTGCTCTCACCACTGGTGTCCCCCAGGGCTCAGTTCTAGGCCCTCTCCTATTCTCTCTATACACCAAGTCACTTGGCTCTGTCATATCCTCACATGGTCTCTCCTATCATTGCTACACAGACGACACACAATTAATCTTCTCCTTTCCCCCTTCTGATAACCAGGTGGCGAATCGCATCTCTGCATGTCTGGCAGACATATCAGTGTGGATGACGGATCACCACCTCAAGCTGAACCTCGGCAAGACGGAGACTGCTCTTCCTCCCGGGGAAGGACTGCCCGCTCCATGATCTCGCCATCACGGTTGACAACTCCGTTGTGTCCTCCTCCCAGAGTGCAAAGAACCTTGGTGTGACCCTGGACAACACCCTGTCGTTCTCCGCTAACATCAAAGCGGTGACCCGATCCTGTAGGTTCATGCTCTACAACATTCACAGAGTACGACCCTACCTTACACAGGAAGCGGCACAGGTCCTAATCCAAGCACTTGTCATTTCCCGTCTGGATTACTGCAGCTGTTGGCTGGGCTCTCTGCCTGTGCCATTAAACCCCTACAACTCATCCAGAACGCTGCAGCCCGTCTGGTGTTCAACCTTCCCAAGTTCTCTCACGTCACCCCGCTCCTCCGCACACTCCACTGGCTTCCAGTTGAAGCCTGCATCTGCTACAAGACCATGGTGCTTGCCTACGGAGCTGTGAGGGGAACGGCACCTCCGTACCTTCAGGCTCTGATCAGTCCCTACACCCAAACGAGGGCATTGCGTTCATCCACCTCTGGCCTGTTGGCCCCCCTACCTCTGCGGAAGCACAGTTCCCGCTCAGCCCAGTCAAAACTGTTCGCTGCTCTGGCACCCCAATGGTAGAACAAGCTCCCTCACGACGCCAGGACAGCGGAGTCACTCACCACCTTCCGGAGACACTTGAAACCCCACCTCTTTAAGGAATACCTGGGATAGGATAAAAGTCATCCTTCTACCCTCCCCCTACCCCCCCCCCCCCCCCCCCCCCAATATATATTTTTTATATATTGTAAAGTGGTTGTCCCACTGGCTATCATAAGGTGAATGCACCAATTTGTAAGTCGCTCTGGATAAGAGCGTCTGCTAAATGACGAAAATGTAAATGTAAAAATGTTATGCCGGTTGGACGTACTGCCAAATTCTGTAAAACGACGTTGGAGGCAGCTTATGGTAGAGAAATGAACATTTAATTATCTGGCAACAGCTCCTGCAGTCAGCATGCCAATTGCATGCTCCCTCAAAACTTGTGTGACAAAACTGCACAATTTAAAGTGGCCTTTTATTGTCCCCAGCACAAGGTGCACCTGTGTAATGATCATGCTGTTTAATCGGCTTCTTGATATGCCACACCTGTCAGGTGGATGGATTATCTTGGCAAAGGACAAATGCTCACTAACAGGGATGTAAACAAATTTGTGCCAACATCTTTAGAGAAATCAGCTTTTTGTGTGTATGGAACATTTCTGGGATTTTTTATTTCAGCTCATGAAACATGGGACCATCACTTTACATGTTGTGTTTATATTTTTGTTCAGTGTAGTTCCAAAGTTAGGCTGAAAAGTTTTGCCACCAGCTCCTCCTTGGTTGTTTTTCAACCGAGGCGATGTTGGGAGGTACTGTAGGTCTGGTGTGTCAACTTTGAAGTCTGGGTCTTTGTATATGATATGAAGCTTGACAGCCTGCTGGACCAATCGGGTTCTAAAGTTGAATATCTTCTGTTCAGCCACTCTTCTCTACCCAGTCCTTGGCCTGTTTGGAATACTCCACACGGCTTCTCGGATCTCCTGAAAGATGTGTAACAGAATAACTAAACAAAAAATTTAAATTAGTCCTAATTAGTCTTTCCTTGCATCCTACTGAAAAATGATTGGAGGAGGTATGAGTGGAGGAACATTGGGTCCCCTCTTTGAAAAGGGTGTGAAAATCATACAAAAATATAAAATTGAA
>NW_028162377.1:110289-236113 GCF_964263955.1 Coregonus lavaretus | reverse complement strand
GGTGATACAGCCCAACAGGATGCTCTCAATTGTGCATCTCTAAAAGTTTGTGAGGGTTTTAGGTGTCAAGCCAAATTTCTTCAGCCTCCTGAGGTTGAAGAGGTGATGTTGCGCCTTCTTCACCACACTGTCTGTGTGGGTGGCCCATTTCAGTTTGTCAGTGATGTGTACGCCAAGGAACTTGAAGCTTTCCACCTTCTCCACTGCGGTCCCGTCGATGTGGATAGGGGCGTGCACCCCTGCTGTTTCCTGAAGTCCACGATCATCTCCTTTGTTTTGTTGACGTTGAGTGAGAGGTTATTTCCTGGCACCACACTCCCAGAGCCCTCACCTCCTCCCTGTAGGCTGTCTCGTCATTGTTGGTAATCAAGCCTACTACTGTTGTGTCATCTGCAAACTAGGGATGATATCTGGGCCGGCAGCCTTGCGAGGGTTAGCACGCTTAAATGTCTTACTCACGTCGGTCACGGAGAAGGAGAGCCCACAGTCTGGTTTTCCTTTTGTAGTCCGTGATTGTCTGTAGACCCTGCCACATACGTCTTGAGTCTGAGCCGTTGAATTGGGACTCCACTTTGTCCCTATACTGATGTTTTGCCTGTTTGATTGCCTTGCGGAGGGAATAACTACACTGTTTGTATTCTGCCATATTCCCAGTCATCTTGCCATGGTTAAATGTGGTGGTTCGCGCTTTCAGTTTTGTGCGAATGCTGCCATCTATCCACAGTTTCTGGTTAGGGTAGGTTTTAATAGTCACAGTGGGTACAATATCTCCTATACACTTCCTGATAAACTCTGTCAACGTATCAGTATATACGTCGATATTATTCTCTGAAGCTACCCGGAACATATCCCAGTCCGCGTGATCCATGTTTCCGTGAAACAGAGTATGTTACAGTCCTTGATGTCTCTCTGGAAAGAAATCCTTGCCCTTAGTTCGTCGACTTTGTTAACCAAAGATTGAACATTAGCGAGTAGGATACTTGGAAGCGGTGGGTGGTGTGCGCGCCTCCTAAGTCGGACCAGCAGGTCGCTCCGAGCGCCTCTCCTCCGCCGGCGAAGTTTTGGGTCAGCCGCTGGAATCAGCCCTGGGGAGAGCAAACAAAGGATCTGTTTCGGGAAAGTCGTATTCCTGGTCGTAATGCTGGTGAGTTACCGCCGCTCTGATATCCAATAGATTTTCCCGGCTGTCTGTAATGATGCAAAACACTTTCTGAGCTAATAATGTAAAAAAATAATACATAAAAAAACAAAATACTGCAAACTGGCTGGACCGACTCAGACAGTATATCCCGAGAGAGCCATGTTTCCGTGTATGTTACAATCCCTGATATCTCTCTGGTAAGCAACCCTCACCCTGAGCTCGTCAACTTTATTATCCAGAGACTGAACATTAGTGAGTAATATACTCGGAAGCGGTGGGCGGTGGGCACGCGTTCTAAGTCGGACTAGAAGACCGCTCTGAGTACCTCTCCCCCTGCCGGCGTTGTTTTGGGTCGGCCTCTGGAATCAGTTCAATTGCCCTGTGGGGGTTGAGATCAAAGGATCCGTTTCGGGAAAGTCGTATTCTTAGTCGTAATGCTGGTAGTGCTGATGAGTTACCGCCGCTCTGATATCCAATAGTTCTTCCCGGCTGTAATGTAATAACACCAACAAAAATTCTGGGCTAATAACGTAAGAAATAATAAATAAATAAATATATATATATATACTGCAAAGTTTCCTAAGAGCTACATTTTTACATTTACATTTTTAGTCATTTAGCAGACGCTCTTATCCAGAGCGACTTACAGGAGCAATTAGGGTTAAGTGCCTTGCTTAAGGGCACATCGACAGATTTTTCACTTAGTCGGCTCGGGGATATGAACCAGCAACCTTTCGGTTACTGGCACAATGCTCTTAACCACTAAGCTACCTGCCTAGAAGCAAGGCAGCCCTCTCCGTCGCCGCCATCTTAATAGGTAGACTCAGGTTTTCTGGGTCTCTGTGTTTTTGGTTGGATACGTTTCTCCATTTCTTTCTTAGGTTTTTTTTGCATTCTTCATCAAACCATTTGTCGCTGTTGTTAATTTTCTTTAGGTTGTCTGCTTGAAATGTTTACATTTGATACGGATGCTGAGAGGTCACATATACTGTTTAGGTTTTCTACTGCCAAGTTTACACCTTCACTATTACAGTGAAAACGTTTCGTTCAGGAAGTTGTCGAAAAGGGATTGAATTTGTCGTTGCCTAATAGTTTTCTGGTATGTTTCCACACTACTTTCCTTCCATCTATAGCATTTCTTAATATTATGCAGTTCCTTTGGCTTTCATGCCTCATGATTGAGTATTGCTCTTTTCAAATTGACTGTGATTTTGCTGTGATCTAATAGGGGTGTCAATGGGCTGACGGTGAACGCTTACTCTCTCTGTCTCTCCTCTTTTATTTGACTCTCTCTCTCTGTCTCTTCTCTTTTATTTGACTCTCTCTGTCTCTCCTCTTTTATTTGACTCTCTCTCTCTGTCTCTCCTCTTTTATTTGACTCTCTCTGTCTCTCCTCTTTTATTTGACTCTATCTCTCTCTGTCTCTCCTCTTTTATTTGACTCTGTCTCTCCTCTTTTATTTGACTCTCTCTGTCTCTTCTCTTTTATTTGACTCTCTCTGTCTCTCCTCTTTTATTTGACTCTCTCTCTCTCTGTCTCTCCTCTTTTATTTGACTCTCTCTCTCTGTCTCTTCTCTTTTATTTGACTCTCTCTGTCTCTCCTCTTTTATTTGACTCTCTCTCTCTGTCTCTTCTCTTTTATTTGACTCTCTCTGCCTCTCCTCTTTTATTTGACTCTCTCTCTCTGTCTCTCCTCTTTTATTTGACTCTCTCTCTCTTTCTCTCCTCTTTTATTTGACTCTCTCTGTCTCTCCTCTTTTATTTGACTCTCTCTGTCTCTCCTCTTTTATTTGACTCTCTCTCTCTCTGTCTCTCCTCTTTTATTTGACTCTCTCTCTCTGTCTCTCCTCTTTTATTTGACTCTCTCTCTGTCTCTCCTCTTTTATTTGACTCTCTCTGTCTCTCCTCTTTTATTTGACTATCTCTCTGTCTCTCCTCTTTTATTTGACTCTCTCTGTCTCTCCTCTTTTATTTGACTCTCTCTCTCTGTCTCTCCTCTTTTATTTGACTCTCTCTCTCTGTCTCTTCTCTTTTATTTGACTCTCTCTGTCTCTCCTCTTTTATTTGACTCTCTCTCTCTGTCTCTTCTCTTTTATTTGACTCTCTCTGTCTCTCCTCTTTTATTTGACTCTCTCTCTCTGTCTCTCCTCTTTTATTTGACTCTCTCTCTCTTTCTCTCCTCTTTTATTTGACTCTCTCTTTCTCTCCTCTTTTATTTGACTCTCTCTGTCTCTCCTCTTTTATTTGACTCTCTCTCTCTCTGTCTCTCCTCTTTTATTTGACTCTCTCTCTCTGTCTCTCCTCTTTTATTTTACTCTCTCTCTGTCTCTCCTCTTTTATTTGACTCTCTCTGTCTCTCCTTTTTTATTTGACTCTCTCTGTCTCTCCTCTTTTATTTGACTCTCTCTCTGTCTCTCCTCTTTTATTTGACTCTCTCTGTCTCTCCTCTTTTATTTGACTCTCTCTGTCTCTCCTCTTTTATTTGACTCTCTCTGTCTCTCCTCTTTTATTTGACTCTCTCTCTGTCTCTCCTCTTTTATTTGACTCTCTCTGTCTCTCCTCTTTTATTTGACTCTCTCTGTCTCTCCTCTTTTATTTGACTCTCTCTCTGTCTCTCCTCTTTTATTTGACTCTCTCTGTCTCTTCTCTTTTATTTGACTCTCTTTCTCTCCTCTTTTATTTGACTCTCTCTCTCTGTCTCTCCTCTTTTATTTGACTCTCTCTCTCTGTCTCTCCTCTTTTATTTGACTCTCTCTCTCTGTCTCTCCTCTTTTATTTGACTCTCTCTCTCTTTCTCTCCTCTTTTATTTGACTCTCTCTGTCTCTCCTCTTTTATTTGACTCTCTCTCTGTCTCTCCTCTTTTATTTGACTCTCTCTCTCTCTCTGTCTCTCCTCTTTTATTTGACTCTCTCTGTCTCTCCTCTTTTATTTGACTCTCTCTCTCTCTCTGTCTCTCCTCTTTTATTTGACTCTCTCTGTCTCTCCTCTTTTATTTGACTCTCTCTCTCTCTGTCTCTCCTCTTTTATTTGACTCTCTCTCTCTGTCTCTCCTCTTTTATTTTACTCTCTCTCTGTCTCTCCTCTTTTATTTGACTCTCTCTGTCTCTCCTCTTTTATTTGACTCTCTCTGTCTCTCCTCTTTTATTTGACTCTCTCTGTCTCTCCTCTTTTATTTGACTCTCTCTCTGTCTCTCCTCTTTTATTTGACTCTCTCTGTCTCTCCTCTTTTATTTGACTCTCTCTGTCTCTCCTCTTTTATTTGACTCTCTCTCTGTCTCTCCTCTTTTATTTGACTCTCTCTGTCTCTTCTCTTTTATTTGACTCTCTTTCTCTCCTCTTTTATTTGACTCTCTCTCTCTGTCTCTCCTCTTTTATTTGACTCTCTCTCTCTGTCTCTCCTCTTTTATTTGACTCTCTCTCTCTGTCTCTCCTCTTTTATTTGACTCTCTCTCTCTTTCTCTCCTCTTTTATTTGACTCTCTCTGTCTCTCCTCTTTTATTTGACTCTCTCTGTCTCTCCTCTTTTATTTGACTCTCTCTCTCTCTCTCTCTCTCTGTCTCTCCTCTTTTATTTGACTCTCTCTGTCTCTCCTCTTTTATTTGACTCTCTCTCTCTGTCTCTCCTCTTTTATTTGACTCTCTCTGTCTCTTCTCTTTTATTTGACTCTCTCTGTCTCTCCTCTTTTATTTGACTCTCTCTCTCTGTCTCTCCTCTTTTATTTGACTCTCTCTGTCTCTCCTCTTTTATTTGACTCTCTCTCTCTCTGTCTCTCCTCTTTTATTTGACTCTCTCTCTCTGTCTCTTCTCTTTTATTTGACTCTCTCTGTCTCTCCTCTTTTATTTGACTCTCTCTGTCTCTCCTCTTTTATTTGACTCTCTCTGTCTCTCCTCTTTTATTTGACTCTCTCTCTCTGTCTCTCCTCTTTTATTTGACTCTCTCTGTCTCTCCTCTTTTATTTGACTCTCTCTCTGTCTCTCCTCTTTTATTTGACTCTCTCTGTCTCTCCTCTTTTATTTGACTCTCTCTCTCTGTCTCTCCTCTTTCATTTGACTCTCTCTCTCTGTCTCTCCTCTTTTATTTGACTCTCTCTCTCTGTCTCTCCTCTTTTATTTGACTCTCTCTGTCTCTCCTCTTTTATTTGACTCTCTCTCTCTCTGTCTCTCCTCTTTTATTTGACTCTCTCTCTCTGTCTCTTCTCTTTTATTTGACTCTCTGTCTCTCCTCTTTTATTTGACTCTCTCTGTCTCTCCTCTTTTATTTGACTCTCTCTGTCTCTCCTCTTTTATTTGACTCTCTCTCTCTGTCTCTCCTCTTTTATTTGACTCTCTCTGTCTCTCCTCTTTTATTTAACTCTCTCTCTGTCTCTCCTCTTTTATTTGACTCTCTCTGTCTCTCCTCTTTTATTTGACTCTCTCTCTCTGTCTCTCCTCTTTCATTTGACTCTCTCTCTCTGTCTCTCCTCTTTTATTTGACTCTCTCTCTCTGTCTCTCCTCTTTTATTTGACTCTCTCTCTCTGTCTCTCCTCTTTTATTTGACTCTCTCTCTCTTTCTCTCCTCTTTTATTTGACTCTCTCTGTCTCTCCTCTTTTATTTGACTCTCTCTGTCTCTCCTCTTTTATTTGACTCTCTCTGTCTCTCCTCTTTTATTTGACTCTCTCTGTCTCTCCTCTTTTATTTGACTCTCTCTCTGTCTCTCCTCTTTTATTTGACTCTCTCTGTCTCTCCTCTTTTATTTGACTCTCTCTGTCTCTCCTCTTTTATTTGACTCTCTCTCTGTCTCTCCTCTTTTATTTGACTCTCTCTCTCTGTCTCTCCTCTTTTATTTGACTCTCTCTCTCTGTCTCTTCTCTTTTATTTGACTCTCTCTCTGTCTCTCCTCTTTTATTTGACTCTCTCTGTCTCTCCTCTTTTATTTGACTCTCTCTGTCTCTCCTCTTTTATTTGACTCTCTCTGTCTCTCCTCTTTTATTTGACTCTCTCTTCCTCAATTCTCTCCTTTTGTCTTCCTCCCATCTCACTCTCAACTTGTGGTTTTCAAACTCACAGAAGTGTATTTTAACACAGCAGAACGTTTCACTTTCTTGTGTTGTTTTCTATTTGAAGAATAATCATATTTATTCCGAAAAAAAAAATAAGGAAGGTTTATAAGATACATTTTTTATAAAAGGTGAAAGTTAAACTAAGTATCATAGGCTTCTTCTGCATGCTGCTACTACAGAGCTTTGACAACTCTAACAGGATCTCCCAACACTTTTCCAGCCCAGGACAAACTTTTGTCACTAAAGGTCTTGTGTGACAGCCTGCCCTTTCTCCCAACAACACAGGATAGAATTCCAGACCACACCCCAACCCAGAGCCAGGCGCATGCACGACACAGGAGCCGGGGGGCGCGCACCGCTACTTCTCTTACTACTAGGACCCAGCCAAGCCACGGTCACGTTATCTACTACATCACTCTTTCTGTCTCTCTCTGCTTCTCTTAAAACTAGGACCCAGCCAAGCTACGGTCACGTTATCTACTACATCACTCTTTCTGTCTTTCTGTCTCTCCTTCTCTCTCTCCTCCGCGTCACATCTGGCGCGACGTCTGAGTTGTAAAGTTGATTCGGTGAGTAGCTCGCTACCACATTTATTACAAGTTATCTCACTTCATAAGAAATGATGTTCATTCTGTGAAAAACGACATCAGATAACGTCTACAGCTTTTCTGTTTGAGTGAAAAATGATTGAATCGCCTATTTTATGGCGTGGTAGGGTTTGAATAATATGTGTGTGTTTATGGTGTGGCAGGAGTGTGTAACTTTTTTTTCCTGAAGTTAGTCATTGAATTAACGCTGAGGAGAACTTTCGGTCCCTGCCAGTGAAAGGGCCGTTGTCTGTCGAGGCGCTTGTTGTCTCCCGGTGCACGGAATGGATGTGACTCCTTCATGTTCTAGAATAATCTTTTTGGCAGGTATTGTGTTTGTGTGCCGAGTCAAATGCTGTGTGTGTGAGGAGCCACTTATCTACAGCAGGACAAGAATCCTGCAGCAACAGGAAATGTCAAATATTATGTGGATTATAATTATTGGACATTTTTGTAGAGGTCGATACATTTTTCGTAAGGGAAAATTTTAAGTCTGAAAATTCAAAAGTCAAAATTACAAACTTCAGAAGCCTTTTTAAATCTCAAATACACTACAGGTTTTTTTTTGCCGAAACCTCTACGTTGGCAGACAACCCCTTCCCTGCTTTTCCCTCCCGCTCGCTTCCTAATGGCGCCCCCGTGTGGCCAAAGAGTTGAACTACCTCAGGAATGAGCATCATTCAAGAAATGTACGTTGGGATATCATATGTAGATATCAGTAGAGACAGAGGACTGTGTGTAATATGTAGATATCAGTAGAGACAGAGGACTGTGGGTAATATGTAGAGACAGAGGACTGTGGGTAATATGTAGATATCAGTAGAGGCAGAGGACTGTGTGTAATATGTAGATATCAGTAGAGACAGAGGACTGTGGGTAATATGTAGATATCAGTAGAGACAGAGGACTGTGGGTAATATGTAGATATCAGTATAGACAGAGGACTGTGGGTAATATGTAGATATCAGTAGAGACAGAGGACTGTGGGTAATATGTAGATATCAGTAGAGACCGAGGACTGTGGGTAATATGTAGATATCAGTAGAGACCGAGGACTGTGTGTAATATGTAGATATCAGTAGAGACAGAGGACTGTGGGTAATATGTAGATATCAGTATAGACAGAGGACTGTGGGTAATATGTAGGTATCAGTAGAGACAGAGGACTGTGGGTAATATGTAGATATCAGTAGAGACAGAGGACTGTGTGTAATATGTAGGTATCAGTAGAGACAGAGGAATGTGGGTAATATGTAGATATCAGTAGAGACAGAGGACTGTGGGTAATATGTAGATATCAGTAGAGACAGAGGACTGTGGGTAATATGTAGATATCAGTAGAGACAGAGGGCTGTGGGTAATATGTAGATGTCAGTAGAGACAGAGGACTGTGGGTAATATGTAGATATCAGGAGAGACAGAGGACTGTGTGTAATATGTAGAGACAGAGGACTGTGTGTAATATGTAGGTATCAGTAGAGACAGAGGACTGTGGGTAATATGTAGATATCAGTAGAGACAGAGGGCTGTGGGTAATATGTAGATATCAGTAGAGACAGAGAAACTGTGGGTAATATGTAGAGACAGAGGACTGTGGGTAATATGTAGATATCAGTAGAGACAGAGGACTGTGGGTAATATGTAGAGACAGAGGACTGTGGGTAATATGTAGATATCAGTAGAGACAGAGGACTGTGGGTAATATGTAGATATCAGTAGAGACAGAGGGCTGTGGGTAATATGTAGATATCAGTAGAGGCAGAGGACTGTGGGTAATATGTAGATATCAGTAGAGACAGAGGACTGTGGGTAATATGTAGATATCAGTAGAGACAGAGGACTGTGGGTAATATGTAGATATCAGTAGAGACAGAGGACTGTGGGTAATATGTAGATATCAGTAGAGACAGAGGACTGTGGGTAATATGTAGATATCAGTAGAGACAGAGGACTGTGGGTAATATGTAGATATCAGTAGAGACAGAGGACTGGGGGTAATATGTAGATATCAGGAGAGACAGAGGACTGTGGGTAATATGTAGATATCAGTAGAGACAGAGGACTGTGGGTAATATGTAGATATCAGTAGAGACAGAGGGCTGTGGGTAATATGTAGATATCAGTAGAGACAGAGGACTGTGGGTAATATGTAGATATCAGGAGAGACAGAGGACTGTGGGTAATATGTAGGTATCAGTAGAGACAGAGGACTGTGGGTAATATGTAGATATCAGTAGGGACAGAGGACTGTGGGTAATATGTAGATATCAGTAGAGACAGAGGACTGTGGGTAATATATAGATATCAGTAGAGACAGAGGACTGTGGGTAATATGTAGATATCAGTAGAGACAGAGGACTGTGTGTAATATGTAGAGACAGAGGACTGTGGGTAATATGTAGATATCAGTAGAGACAGAGGACTGTCGGTAATATGTAGATATCAGTAGAGACAGAGGGCTGTGGGTAATATGTAGATATCAGTAGAGACAGAGGACTGTGTGTAATATGTAGAGACAGAGGACTGTGGGTAATATGTAGATATCAGTAGAGACAGAGGACTGTGGGTAATAAGTAGATATCAGTAGAGACAGAGGGCTGTGGGTAATATGTAGATATCAGCAGAGGCAGAGGACTGTGGGTAATATGTAGATATCAGTAGAGACAGAGGACTGTGGGTAATATGTAGATATCAGTAGAGACAGAGGACTGTGGGTAATATGTAGATATCAGTAGAGACAGAGGACTGTGGGTAATATGTAGATATCAGTAGAGACAGAGGACTGTGTGTAATATGTAGAGACAGAGGACTGTGGGTAATATGTAGATATCAGTAGAGACAGAGGACTGTGGGTAATATGTAGATATCAGTAGAGACAGAGGACTGTGGGTAATATGTAGATATCAGTAGAGACAGAGGACTGTGGGTAATATGTAGATATCAGTAGAGACAGAGGACTGTGTGTAATATGTAGATATCAGTAGGGACAGAGGACTGTGGGTAATATGTAGAGACAGAGGACTGTGTGTAATATGTAGATATCAGTAGGGACAGAGGACTGTGGGTAATATGTAGATATCAGTAGATATCAGTAGAGACAGAGGACTGTGTGTAATATGTAGATATCAGTAGAGACAGAGGACTGTGGGTAATATGTAGATATCAGTAGAGACAGAGGACTGTGGGTAATATGTAGATATCAGTAGAGACAGAGGACTGTGGGTAATATGTAGATATCAGTAGAGACAGAGGACTGTGGGTAATATGTAGATATCAGTAGAGACAGAGGACTGTGGGTAATATGTAGATATCAGTAGAGACAGAGGACTGTGGGTAATATGTAGATATCAGTAGAGACAGAGGACTGTGGGTAATATGTAGATATCAGTAGAGACAGAGGACTGTGGGTAATATGTAGATATCAGTAGAGACAGAGGACTGTGGGTAATATGTAGATATCAGTAGAGACAGAGGACTGTGGGTAATATGTAGATATCAGTAGAGACAGAGGACTGTGGGTAATATGTAGATATCAGTAGAGACAGAGGACTGTGGGTAATATGTAGATATCAGTAGAGACAGAGGACTGTGTGTAATATGTAGAGACAGAGGACTGTGGGTAATATGTAGATATCAGTAGAGACAGAGGACTGTGGGTAATATGTAGATATCAGTAGAGACAGAGGACTGTGGGTAATATGTAGATATCAGTAGAGACAGAGGACTGTGGGTAATATGTAGATATCAGTAGAGACAGAGGACTGTGTGTAATATGTAGATATCAGTAGGGACAGAGGACTGTGGGTAATATGTAGAGACAGAGGACTGTGTGTAATATGTAGATATAAGTAGGGACAGAGGACTGTGGGTAATATGTAGATATCAGTAGATATCAGTAGAGACAGAGGACTGTGTGTAATATGTAGATATCAGTAGAGACAGAGGACTGTGGGTAATATGTAGATATCAGTAGAGACAGAGGACTGTGGGTAATATGTAGATATCAGTAGAGACAGAGGACTGTGGGTAATATGTAGATATCAGTAGAGACAGAGGACTGTGGGTAATATGTAGATATCAGTAGAGACAGAGGACTGTGGGTAATATGTAGATATCAGTAGAGACAGAGGACTGTGGGTAATATGTAGATATCAGTAGAGACAGAGGACTGTGGGTAATATGTAGATATCAGTAGAGACAGAGGACTGTGGGTAATATGTAGATATCAGTAGAGACAGAGGACTGTGGGTAATATGTAGATATCAGTAGAGACAGAGGACTGTGGGTAATATGTAGATATCAGTAGAGACAGAGGACTGTGGGTAATATGTAGATATCAGTAGAGACAGAGGACTGGGGGTAATATGTAGATATCAGGAGAGACAGAGGACTGTGGGTAATATGTAGATATCAGTAGAGACAGAGGACTGTGGGTAATATGTAGATATCAGTAGAGACAGAGGGCTGTGGGTAATATGTAGATATCAGTAGAGACAGAGGACTGTGGGTAATATGTAGATATCAGGAGAGACAGAGGACTGTGGGTAATATGTAGGTATCAGTAGAGACAGAGGACTGTGGGTAATAATTAGATATCAGTAGGGACAGAGGACTGTGGGTAATATGTAGATATCAGTAGAGACAGAGGACTGTGGGTAATATGTAGATATCAGTAGAGACAGAGGACTGTGGGTAATATGTAGATATCAGTAGAGACAGAGGACTGTGGGTAATATGTAGATATCAGTAGAGACAGAGGACTGTGGGTAATATGTAGATATCAGTAGAGACAGAGGGCTGTGGGTAATATGTAGGTATCAGGAGAGACAGAGGACTGTGGGTAACATGTAGATATCAGTAGAGACAGAGAAACTGTGGGTAATATGTAGATATCAGTAGATATCAGTAGAGACAGAGGACTGTGGGTAATATGTAGATATCAGTAGAGACAGAGGGCTGTGGGTAATATGTAGGTATCAGGAGAGACAGAGGACTGTGGGTAATATGTAGATATCAGTAGAGACAGAGGACTGTGGGTAATATGTAGATATCAGTAGAGACAGAGGACTGTGGGTAATATGTAGATATCAGTAGCGACAGAGGACTGTGGGTAATATGTAGATATCAGTAGAGACCGAGGACTGTGTGTAATATGTAGATATCAGTAGAGACAGAGGACTGTGGGTAATATGTAGATATCAGTAGAGACAGAGGACTGTGGGTAATATGTAGATATCAGTAGAGACAGAGGACTGTGGGTAATATGTAGATATCAGTAGAGACAGAGGACTGTGGGTAATATGTAGATATCAGTAGAGACAGAGGACTGTGGGTAATATGTAGATATCAGTAGAGACAGAGGACTGTGGGTAATATGTAGATATCAGTAGAGACAGAGGGCTGTGGGTAATATGTAGGTATCAGGAGAGACAGAGGACTGTGGGTAACATGTAGATATCAGTAGAGACAGAGAAACTGTGGGTAATATGTAGATATCAGTAGATATCAGTAGAGACAGAGGACTGTGGGTAATATGTAGATATCAGTAGAGACAGAGGGCTGTGGGTAATATGTAGGTATCAGGAGAGACAGAGGACTGTGGGTAATATGTAGATATCAGTAGAGACAGAGAAACTGTGGGTAATATGTAGATATCAGTAGATATCAGTAGAGACAGAGGACAGATCGATACACACCTACTAGGCTCTTGAGACAGAGAGAGAGAGAGTTCGACAACGTGTAACCGTTTTGGATAAGGAGGTGTAACCGTTTTGGATAAGGGGGTGTAACCGTTTTGGATAAGGGGTGTAACCGTTTGGATAAGGGGTGTAACCGTTTGGATAAGGGGTGTAACCGTTTGGATAAGGGGTGTAACCGTTTTGGATAAGGGGGTGTAACCGTTTTGGATAAGGGGTGTAACTGTTTTGGATAAGGGGTGTAACCGTTTGGATAAGGGGTGTAACCGTTTGGATAAGGGGTGTAACCGTTTGGATAAGGGGTGTAACACTTGTTGTTTGTGTACTTGGATTTCATAATGTCTAATGTTTTTACCCCCAACACCACTTTCCATCTATTCATATAGCAGACCTTCATGCCAAATTGAGTCAAAAAGCTTTTTTCTCTCTCTCTCCTGTCTGCCATGTGGTACTCAGACCTGCCACTTGTCACCCCAAGAATGTACTCACACAACTCTTAAGGACGGTTGAATGACCTGGTCAGGAGAACACTGTCAGTCAGCCTCACTGAGGTTCTATACCTGGTCAGGAGAACACTGTCAGTCAGCCTCACTGAGGTTCTATACCTGGTCAGGAGAACACTGTCAGTCAGCCTTACCAAGGTTCTATACCTGGACAGGAGAACACTGTCAGTCAGCCTCACCAAGGTTCTATACCTGGTAAGGAGAACACTGTCAGTCAGCCTCACTGAGGTTCTATACCTGGTCAGGAGAATACTGTCAGTCAGCCTCACTGAGGTTCTATACCTGGTCAGGAGAACACTGTCAGTCAGCCTCACTGAGGTTCTATACCTGGTCAGGAGAACACTGTCAGTCAGCCTCACTGAGGTTCTATACCTGGTCAGGAGAACACTGTCAGTCAGCCTTACCAAGGTTCTATACCTGGTCAGGAGAACACTGTCAGTCAGCCTCACTGAGGTTCTATACCTGGTCAGGAGAACACTGTCAGTCAGCCTTACCAAGGTTCTATACCTGGTCAGGAGAACACTGTCAGTCAGCCTCACTGAGGTTCTATACCTGGTCAGGAGAACACTGTCAGTCAGCCTTACCAAGGTTCTATACCTGGTCAGGAGAACACTGTCAGTCAGCCTCACTGAGGTTCTATACCTGGTCAGGAGAATACTGTCAGTCAGCCTCACTGAGGTTCTATACCTGGTCAGGAGAATACTTTCAGTCAGCCTCACTGAGGTTCCATACCTGGTCAGGAGAACACTGTCAGTCAGCCTCACTGAGGTTCTATACCTGGACAGGAAAACACTGTCAGTCAGCCTCACTGAGGTTCTATACCTGGACAGGAGAACACTGTCAGTCAGCCTCACTGAGGTTCTATACCTGGACAGGAGAACACTGTCAGTCAGCCTCACTGAGGTTCTATACCTGGTCAGGAGAACACTGTCAGTCAGCCTCACTGAGGTTCTATACCTGGTCAGGAGAACACTGTCAGTCAGCCTCACCGAGGTTCTATACCTGGTCAGGAGAACACTGTCAGTCAGCCTCACTGAGGTTCTATACCTGGTCAGGAGAACACTGTCAGTCAGCCTCACTGAGGTTCTATACCTGGTCAGGAGAACACTGTCAGTCAGCCTCACTGAGGTTCTATACCTGGTCAGGAGAACACTGTCAGTCACAGCCTCACTGAGGTTCTATACCTGGACAGGAGAACACTGTCAGTCAGCCTCACTGAGGTTCTATACCTGGTCAGGAGAACACTGTCAGTCAGCCTCACTGAGGTTCCATACCTGGTCAGGAGAACACTGTCAGTCAGCCTCACTGAGGTTCTATACCTGGTCAGGAGAACACTGTCAGTCAGCCTCACTGAGGTTCTATACCTGGTCAGGAGAACACTGTCAGTCACAGCCTCACTGAGGTTCTATACCTGGACAGGAGAACACTGTCAGTCAGCCTCACTGAGGTTCTATACCTGGTCAGGAGAACACTGTCAGTCAGCCTCACTGAGGTTCCATACCTGGTCAGGAGAACACTGTCAGTCAGCCTCACTGAGGTTCTATACCTGGTCAGGAGAACACTGTCAGTCAGCCTCACTGAGGTTCTATACCTGGTCAGGAGAACACTGTCAGTCAGCCTCACTGAGGTTCTATACCTGGACAGGAGAACACTGTCAGTCAGCCTCACTGAGGTTCTATACCTGGTCAGGAGAACACTGTCAGTCAGCCTCACTGAGGTTCTATACCTGGACAGGAGAACACTGTCAGTCAGCCTCACTGAGGTTCTATACCTGGTCAGGAGAACACTGTCAGTCAGCCTCACCGAGGTTCTATACCTGGTCAGGAGAACACTGTCAGTCAGCCTCACTGAGGTTCTATACCTGGTCAGGAGAACACTGTCAGTCAGCCTCACTGAGGTTCTATACCTGGTCAGGAGAACACTGTCAGTCAGCCTTACCAAGGTTCTATACCTGGTCAGGAGAACACTGTCAGTCACAGCCTCACTGAGGTTCCATACCTGGTCAGGAGAACACTGTCAGTCAGCCTCACTGAGGTTCTATACCTGGTCAGGAGAACACTGTCAGTCAGCCTCACTGAGGTTCCATACCTGGTCAGGAGAACACTGTCAGTCAGCCTCACTGAGGTTCTATACCTGGTCAGGAGAACACTGTCAGTCAGCCTCACCGAGGTTCTATACCTGGTCAGGAGAACACTGTCAGTCAGCCTCACTGAGGTTCTATACCTGGTCAGGAGAACACTGTCAGTCAGCCTCACTGAGGTTCTATACCTGGTCAGGAGAACACTGTCAGTCAGCCTTACCAAGGTTCTATACCTGGTCAGGAGAACACTGTCAGTCACAGCCTCACTGAGGTTCCATACCTGGTCAGGAGAACACTGTCAGTCAGCCTCACTGAGGTTCTATACCTGGTCAGGAGAACACTGTCAGTCAGCCTCACTGAGGTTCTATACCTGGTCAGGAGAACACTGTCAGTCAGCCTCACTGAGGTTCTATACCTGGTCAGGAGAACACTGTCAGTCAGCCTCACTGAGGTTCTATACCTGGTCAGGAGAACACTGTCAGTCAGCCTCACTGAGGTTCCATACCTGGTCAGGAGAACACTGTCAGTCAGCCTCACTGAGGTTCCATACCTGGTCAGAAGAACACTGTCAGTCAGCCTCACTGAGGAGAACACTAACTGTGTGTGTGTGTGTGTGTGTGTGAGAGAGAGAGTGTGAATGTGTGTGAGTGAGTAGCTGGATGTCTCTCTCTGTGTCTCTCTCCCTCTCTCTCTCTCTCTCTCTCTCTCTCTCTCTCTCTCTCTCTCTCTCTCTCTCTCTCTCTCTGTCTCTCTCTCTCTGTCTCTCTCTGTCTCTCTGTCTCTGTCTGTCTCTCTCTCTCTGTCTCTCTCTGTCTCTCTCTGTCGCTCTGTCTCTCTCTCTGTCTCTCTCTCTCTGTCTCTCTCTCTCTGTCTCTGTCTCTCTCTCTCTCTGTCTCTCTCTCTGTCTCTCTCTGTGTCTCTCTCTGTCTCTCTCTGTGTCTCTCTCTGTGTCTCTCTGTCTCTCTCTGTGTCCCTCTGTCTCTGTTTGACATAAAGAGGTGAATAAAGCTTCAAACAGAAGACTCATGTTACCATGACACCAACAACGGTTCTACAAGATCATGCACACACGTGGAAGATGGAAGGAACTTAGTGGCGTTGGAAGCTCTCTCACTTCCATCATTTGTTCCATGGCTAAAGTCTGTTTCAGCGGATCTGTGTGTGTGTGTGTGTGTGTGTGTGTGTGTGTGTGTGTGTGTGTGTGTGTGTGTGTGTGTGTGTGTGTGTGTGTGTGTGATCTGAGGGCTGGGTTGAGACTGTGGCTTTGTGTTTTTATGGAAAGAGAAGAAATGATGTTAAAAGTGAAATCCAAGTTTTCCACTAAAGAGGGAACTGGCTAGTGGCCTACTGCTAACATACAGTCTATTAGGAGGATTTGATGACTATGATACCAACTTCTGAACTACAGTACTGTTAACATACACTAACACACACACACACACACACACACACACACACACACACACACAAGTCTCTCACTCTCTCTCTGTTTATCTCCCCCTCTCCTCTCTGCCCCTCTCTCCCCCTCTCCTCTCTGCCCCTCTCTCCCCCTCTCCTCTCTGCCCCTCTCCCCCTCTCCTCTCTGCCCCTCTCTCCCCCTCTCCTCTCTGCCCCTCTCTCCCCCTCTCCTCTCTGCCCCTCTCTCCCCCTCTCCTCTCTGCCCCTCTCTCCCCCTCTCCTCTCTCCCCCTCTCCTCTCTGCCCCTCTCTCCCCCTCTCTCCCCCTCTCCTCTCTGCCCCTCTCTCCCCCTCTCCTCTTCTCTCTGCCCCTCTCTCCCCCTCTCCTCTCCCCCTCTCCTCTCTCCCCCTCTCCTCTATGCCCCTCTCTCCTCCTCTCCTCTCCTCTCTCCTCCTCTCCTCTCCCCTCTCCTCTCTGCCCCTCTCTCCCCCTCTCCTCTCTGCCCCTCTCTCCCCCTCTCCTCTCTGCCCCTCTCTCCCCCTCTCCTCTCTCCCCCTCTCCTCTCCCCCTCTCCTCTCTCCCCCTCTCCTCTCTGCCCCTCTCTCCCCCTCTCCTCTCTCCTCTGCCCCTCTCTCCCCCTCTCCTCTCTCCTCCTCTCCTCTCCTCTCTGCCCCTCTCTCCCCCTCTCCTCCTCTCCTCTCTGCCCCTCTCCTCTCTGCCCCTCTCCTCTCTGCCCTTCCTCTCTGCCCCTCTCTCCCCCTCTCCTCTCTGCCCCTCTCTCCTTTCTCCCCCTCTCCTCTCTCCCCCTCTCCTCTCTGCCCCTCTCTCCTCTCTCCTCTCTCCCCCTCTCCTCTCTGCCCAACACTCTGTTCTGTTGTGTTTGCTTTTCCCTCCTTTTCTTACGTTCTCCCTCCTCCCATCCCTCCCTCTGTCCCCTCCCTCCCTCCCTCCCTCTGTCCACTCCCCCCACCCCAGTCAGACAGAGATGTGTGTCCGTATGGCGTCCCCTCACCCACCTCCTGGAGAGGCCTGGTTCCTGTTCGTGGGCTGTTTTTACTGCGTCTCCGTTTTAGGGGAGAAACGTAATTCCTCTCCTGCCTGAGAGAGAGAGAGAGAGAGTGTGTGTGTGTGTGTGTGTGTGTGTGTGAGAGTGTGTGTGTGAGTGTGTGAAAAAACAAGAAAATGGTGCCGTGTGGTTTGCTTAATATAAGGAATATGAAATGATTTATACTTTTACTTTAGAAACTTAAGTATATTTAAAAACCAAATACTTTTAGACTTTTACTCAAGTAGGATTTTACTGGGTGACTTTCAGTTTTACTTGACTCATTTTCTATTAAGGTATCTTTACTTTTACGATTGGTTACTTTTTCCACCACTGATGGATTCTCCAATTACATGGAATGAACTACAGGACAAAATACAAACCCTCCAACACAAAAAGGCCTGTGGTGTTGATGGGATACTAAATTAAATGATAAAATATACAAACCACAAATTTCAATTGGCTATACTTAAACTCTTTAATATCATCCTCAGCTCTGGCATCTTCCCCAATATTTGGAACCAAGGACTGATCACCCCAATCCACAAAATTGGAGACAAATTTGACCCCAATAACTACCGTGGGATATGTGTCAACACCAACCTTGGGAAAATCCTCTGCATTATCATTAACAGCAGACTAGTGAATTTCTTCAGCGAAAACAATGTACTGAGCAAATGTCAAATTGGCTTTTTACCAAATTACCGTATGACAGAACACGTATTCACCCTGCACACCCTAATTGACAAACAAACAAAACAAAGGCGAAGTCTTCTCATGCTTTGTTTATTTTAATAAAGCTTTTGACTCAATTTGGCATGAGGGCCTGCTATACAAATTGATGGAAAGCGGTGTTGGGGTAAAGCATACAACATTATGAAATCCATGTACACAAACAACAAGTGTGCTGTTAAAATTGACAAATAAAACACATTTCTTTCCTCGGGCCCGAGGGGTGAGACAGGGATGCAGCTTGAGCCCCACCCTCTTCAATATTTATATCAATTAATTGGCGATGGCACTAGAACAGTGTGCAGCTAAATAAAGGAAAGGAATACAACTTTTACTTGCTGAACATGGATCATGTTTCTTAGTGGAACATAACAGTAGAGAATGATGGAACACACAGAGGTTCTATACCTGGTCAGGAGAACACTGTCAGTCAGCCTTACCTAGGTTCTATACCTGGACAGGAGAACACTGTCAGTCACAGCCTCACTGAGGTTCTATACCTGGTCAGGAGAACACTGTCAGTCAGCCTTACCTAGGTTCTATACCTGGACAGGAGAACACTGTCAGTCAGCCTCACTGAGGTTCTATACCTGGTCAGGAGAACACTGTCAGTCACAGCCTCACTGAGGTTCTATACCTGGACAGGAGAACACTGTCAGTCAGCCTTACCAAGGTGCCATACCTGGTCAGGAGAACACTGTCAGTCAGCCTCACTGAGGTTCTATACCTGGTCAGGAGAACACTGTCAGTCAGCCTCACTGAGGTTCTATACCTGGTCAGGAGAACACTGTCAGTCAGCCTCACTGAGGTTCTATACCTGGTCAGGAGAACACTGTCAGTCAGCCTCACTGAGGTTCTATACCTGGTCAGGAGAACACTGTCAGTCAGCCTCACTGAGGTTCTATACCTGGTCAGGAGAACACTGTCAGTCAGCCTCACTGAGGTTCTATACCTGGACAGGAGAACACTGTCAGTCACAGCCTCACTGAGGTTCTATACCTGGTCAGGAGAACACTGTCAGTCAGCCTCACTGAGGTTCTATACCTGGTCAGGAGAACACTGTCAGTCAGCCTTACCTAGGTTCTATACCTGGTCAGGAGAACACTGTCAGTCAGCCTCACTGAGGTTCTATACCTGGTCAGGAGAACACTGTCAGTCAGCCTCACTGAGGTTCTATACCTGGTCAGGAGAACACTGTCAGTTAGCCTCACTGAGGTTCTATACCTGGTCAGGAGAACACTGTCAGTTAGCCTCACTGAGGTTCTATACCTGGTCAGGAGAACACTGTCAGTCAGCCTCACTGAGGTTCCATACCTGGTCAGGAGAACACTGTCAGTCAGCCTCACTGAGGTTCTATACCTGGTCAGGAGAACACTGTCAGTCAGCCTCACTGAGGTTCTATACCTGGTCAGGAGAACACTGTCAGTCAGCCTCACTGAGGTTCTATACCTGGTCAGGAGAACACTGTCAGTCAGCCTCACCGAGGTTCTATACCTGGTCAGGAGAACACTGTCAGTCAGCCTCACTGAGGTTCTATACCTGGTCAGGAGAACACTGTCAGTCAGCCTCACTGAGGTTCTATACCTGGTCAGGAGAACACTGTCAGTCAGCCTCACTGAGGTTCCATACCTGGTCAGGAGAACACTGTCAGTCAGCCTCACCGAGGTTCTATACCTGGTCAGGAGAACACTGTCAGTCAGCCTTACCAAGGTTCTATACCTGGTCAGGAGAACACTGTCAGTCAGCCTTACCTAGGTTCTATACCTGGTCAGGAGAACACTGTCAGTCAGCCTCACTGAGGTTCTATACCTGGTCAGGAGAACACTGTCAGTCAGCCTCACTGAGGTTCTATACCTGGTCAGGAGAACACTGTCAGTCAGCCTTACCTAGGTTCTATACCTGGTCAGGAGAACACTGTCAGTCAGCCTTACCTAGGTGCCATACCTGGTCAGGAGAACACTGTCAGTTAGCCTCACTGAGGTTCTATACCTGGACAGGAGAACACTGTCAGTCAGCCTTACCTAGGTTCTATACCTGGTCAGGAGAACACTGTCAGTCAGCCTTACCTAGGTTCTATACCTGGTCAGGAGAACACTGTCAGTCAGCCTTACCTAGGTTCTATACCTGGTCAGGAGAACACTGTCAGTCAGCCTCACTGAGGTTCTATACCTGGACAGGAGAACACTGTCAGTCAGCCTTACCTAGGTTCTATACCTGGTCAGGAGAACACTGTCAGTCAGCCTTACCTAGGTTCTATACCTGGTCAGGAGAACACTGTCAGTCAGCCTTACCTAGGTTCTATACCTGGTCAGGAGAACACTGTCAGTCAGCCTCACTGAGGTTCTATACCTGGTCAGGAGAACACTGTCAGTCAGCCTCACTGAGGTTCTATACCTGGACAGGAGAACACTGTCAGTCAGCCTCACTGAGGTTCTATACCTGGACAGGAGAACACTGTCAGTCAGCCTCACTGAGGTTCTATACCTGGTCAGGAGAACACTGTCAGTCAGCCTTACCTAGGTTCTATACCTGGTCAGGAGAACACTGTCAGTCAGCCTTACCTAGGTTCTATACCTGGTCAGGAGAACACTGTCAGTCAGCCTCACTGAGGTTCTATACCTGGTCAGGAGAACACTGTCAGTCAGCCTCACTGAGGTTATATACCTGGTCAGGAGAACACTGTCAGTTAGCCTCACTGAGGTTCTATACCTGGTCAGGAGAACACTGTCAGTTAGCCTCACTGAGGTTCTATACCTGGTCAGGAGAACACTGTCAGTCAGCCTCACTGAGGTTCTATACCTGGTCAGGAGAACACTGTCAGTCAGCCTCACCGAGGTTCTATACCTGGTCAGGAGAACACTGTCAGTCAGCCTCACTGAGGTTCTATACCTGGTCAGGAGAACACTGTCAGTCAGCCTCACTGAGGTTCTATACCTGGTCAGGAGAACACTGTCAGTCAGCCTCACTGAGGTTCCATACCTGGTCAGGAGAACACTGTCAGTCAGCCTCACCGAGGTTCTATACCTGGTCAGGAGAACACTGTCAGTCAGCCTTACCAAGGTTCTATACCTGGTCAGGAGAACACTGTCAGTCAGCCTTACCTAGGTTCTATACCTGGTCAGGAGAACACTGTCAGTCAGCCTCACTGAGGTTCTATACCTGGTCAGGAGAACACTGTCAGTCAGCCTCACTGAGGTTCTATACCTGGTCAGGAGAACACTGTCAGTCAGCCTCACTGAGGTTCTATACCTGGTCAGGAGAACACTGTCAGTCAGCCTCACTGAGGTTCTATACCTGGTCAGGAGAACACTGTCAGTCAGCCTTACCTAGGTTCTATACCTGGTCAGGAGAACACTGTCAGTCAGCCTTACCTAGGTTCTATACCTGGTCAGGAGAACACTGTCAGTCAGCCTTACCTAGGTTCTATACCTGGTCAGGAGAACACTGTCAGTCAGCCTTACCTAGGTGCCATACCTGGTCAGGAGAACACTGTCAGTTAGCCTCACTGAGGTTCTATACCTGGTCAGGAGAACACTGTCAGTTAGCCTCACTGAGGTTCTATACCTGGTCAGGAGAACACTGTCAGTCAGCCTCACTGAGGTTCTATACCTGGTCAGGAGAACACTGTCAGTCAGCCTCACCGAGGTTCTATACCTGGTCAGGAGAACACTGTCAGTCAGCCTCACTGAGGTTCTATACCTGGTCAGGAGAACACTGTCAGTCAGCCTCACTGAGGTTCTATACCTGGTCAGGAGAACACTGTCAGTCAGCCTCACTGAGGTTCCATACCTGGTCAGGAGAACACTGTCAGTCAGCCTCACCGAGGTTCTATACCTGGTCAGGAGAACACTGTCAGTCAGCCTCACTGAGGTTCTATACCTGGTCAGGAGAACACTGTCAGTCAGCCTCACTGAGGTTCTATACCTGGTCAGGAGAACACTGTCAGTTAGCCTCACTGAGGTTCTATACCTGGTCAGGAGAACACTGTCAGTCAGCCTCACTGAGGTTCTATACCTGGTCAGGAGAACACTGTCAGTCAGCCTCACTGAGGTTCTATACCTGGACAGGAGAACACTGTCAGTCAGCCTTACCAAGGTTCTATACCTGGTCAGGAGAACACTGTCAGTCAGCCTTACCAAGGTTCTATACCTGGTCAGGAGAACACTGTCAGTCAGCCTTACCAAGGTGCCATACCTGGTCAGGAGAACACTGTCAGTCAGCCTCACTGAGGTTCTATACCTGGTCAGGAGAACACTGTCAGTCAGCCTCACTGAGGTTCTATACCTGGTCAGGAGAACACTGTCAGTTAGCCTCACTGAGGTTCCATACCTGGTCAGGAGAACACTGTCAGTCACAGCCTCACTGAGGTTCTATACCTGGTCAGGAGAACACTGTCAGTCAGCCTCACTGAGGTTCTATACCTGGACAGGAGAACACTGTCAGTCAGCCTCACTGAGGTTCTATACCTGGTCAGGAGAACACTGTCAGTCAGCCTCACTGAGGTTCTATACCTGGTCAGGAGAACACTGTCAGTCACAGCCTCACTGAGGTTCTATACCTGGTCAGGAGAACACTGTCAGTCAGCCTCACTGAGGTTCTATACCTGGTCAGGAGAACACTGTCAGTCAGCCTCACTGAGGTTCTATACCTGGTCAGGAGAACACTGTCAGTCAGCCTCACTGAGGTTCTATACCTGGTCAGGAGAACACTGTCAGTCAGCCTCACTGAGGTTCTATACCTGGACAGGAGAACACTGTCAGTCAGCCTCACTGAGGTTCTATACCTGGTCAGGAGAACACTGTCAGTCACAGCCTCACTGAGGTTCTATACCTGGTCAGGAGAACACTGTCAGTCAGCCTCACTGAGGTTCTATACCTGGTCAGGAGAACACTGTCAGTCAGCCTCACTGAGGTTCTATACCTGGTCAGGAGAACACTGTCAGTCAGCCTCACTGAGGTTCTATACCTGGTCAGGAGAACACTGTCAGTCAGCCTCACTGAGGTTCTATACCTGGACAGGAGAACACTGTCAGTCAGCCTCACTGAGGTTCTATACCTGGTCAGGAGAACACTGTCAGTCAGCCTCACTGAGGTTCTATACCTGGTCAGGAGAACACTGTCAGTCAGCCTCACTGAGGTTCTATACCTGGTCAGGAGAACACTGTCAGTCAGCCTCACTGAGGTTCTATACCTGGTCAGGAGAACACTGTCAGTCACAGCCTCACTGAGGTTCTATACCTGGTCAGGAGAACACTGTCAGTCAGCCTCACTGAGGTTCTATACCTGGTCAGGAGAACACTGTCAGTCAGCCTCACTGAGGAGAACACTAACTGTGTGTGTGTGTGAGTGAGTAGCTGGATGTCTCTCTCTGTGTCTCTCTCTCTCTCTCTCTCTCTCTCTCTCTGTCTCTCTCTCTCTCTCTCTCTCTGTCTCTGTCTCTGTCTCTGTCTGTCTCTCTCTCTCTGTCTCTCTCTGTCTCTGTCTCTGTCTCTGTCTGTCTCTCTCTCTCTGTCTCTCTCTGTCTCTCTGTCTCTGTCTCTCTCTCTCTCTCTCTCTCTCTCTCTCTCTGTCTCTCTCTCTCTGTCTCTGTCTCTCTCTCTCTCTCTCTCTCTCTCTGTCTCTCTCTCTGTCTCTCTCTGTGTCTCTCTCTGTCTCTCTCTGTGTCTCTCTCTGTGTCTCTCTGTCTCTCTCTGTGTCCCTCTGTCTCTGTTTGACATAAAGAGTTGAATAAAGCTTCAAACAGAAGACTCATGTTACCATGACACCAACAACGGTTCTACAAGATCATGCACACACGTGGAAGATGGAAGGAACTTAGTGTTGTTGGAAGCTCTCTCACTTCCATCATTTGTTCCATGGCTAAAGTCTGTTTCAGCGGATCTGTGTGTGTGTGTGTGTGTGTGTGTGTGTGTGTGTGTGTGTGTGTGTGTGTGTGTGTGTGTGTGTGTGTGTGTGTGTGTGTGTGTGTGTGTGATCTGAGGGCTGGGTTGAGACTGTGGCTTTGTGTTTTTATGGAAAGAGAAGAAATGATGTTAAAAGTGAAATCCAAGTTTTCCACTAAAGAGGGAACTGGCTAGTGGCCTACTGCTAACATACAGTCTATTAGGAGGATTTGATGACTATGATACCAACTTCTGAATTACAGTACTGTTAACATACACTAACACACACACACACACACACACACACACACACACACACACACACACACACACACACACACACACACACACACACACACAAGTCTCTCACTCTCTCTCTGTTTATCTCCCCCTCTCCTCTCTGCCCCTCTCTCCCCCTCTCCTCTCTGCCCCTCTCTCCCCCTCTCCTCTCTGCCCCTCTCTCCCCCTCTCCTCTCTGCCCCTCTCTCCCCCTCTCCTCTCTGCCCCTCTCTCCCCCTCTCCTCTCTGCCCCTCTCTCCCCCTCTCCTCTCTGCCCCTCTCTCCCTCTCTCCCCCTCTCCTCTCTCCCCCTCTCCTCTCTGCCCCTCTCTCCCCCTCTCTCCCCCTCTCCTCTCTGCCCCTCTCTCCCCCTCTCCTCTCTCCCCCTCTTCTCTCTGCCCCTCTCTCCCCTCTCCTCTCCCCCTCTCCTCTCTCCCCCTCTCCTCTATGCCCCTCTCTCCTCCTCTCCTCTCCTCTCTCCTCCTCTCCTCTCCCCTCTCCTCTCTGCCCCTCTCTCCCCCTCTCCTCTCTGCCCCTCTCTCCCCCTCTCCTCTCTGCCCCTCTCTCCCCCTCTCCTCTCTCCCCCTCTCCTCTCTCCCCCTCTCCTCTCTGCCCCTCTCTCCCCCTCTCTCCCCCTCTCCTCTCTGCCCCTCTCTCCCCCTCTCCTCTCTCCCCCTCTTCTCTCTGCCCCTCTCTCCCCCTCTCCTCTCCCCCTCTCCTCTCTCCCCCTCTCCTCTATGCCCCTCTCTCCTCCTCTCCTCTCCTCTCTCCTCCTCTCCTCTCCCCTCTCCTCTCTGCCCCTCTCTCCCCCTCTCCTCTCTGCCCCTCTCTCCCCCTCTCCTCTCTGCCCCTCTCTCCCCCTCTCCTCTCTCCCCCTCTCCTCTCCCCCTCTCCTCTCTCCCCCTCTCCTCTCTGCCCCTCTCTCCCCCTCTCCTCTCTGCCCCTCTCTCCCCCTCTCCTCTCTCCTCTGCCCCTCTCTCCCCCTCTCCTCTCTCCTCTCCTCCTCTCCTCTCTGCCCCTCTCCTCTCTGCCCCTCTCCTCTCTGCCCTTCCTCTCTGCCCCTCTCTCCCCCTCTCCTCTCTGCCCCTCTCCTCTCTGCCCCTCTCCTCTCTGCCCCTCTCCTCTCTGCCCCTCTCTCCCCCTCTCCTCTCTGCCCCTCTCTCCTCCTCTCCTCTCTCCTCTCTGCCCCCCTCTCCTCTCTGCCCCTCTCCTCTCTCCCCCTCTCCTCTCTCCCCCTCTTCTCTCTGCCCCTCTCTCCCCCTCTCCTCTCCCCCTCTCCTCTCTCCCCCTCTCCTCTATGCCCCTCTCTCCTCCTCTCCTCTCCTCTCTCCTCCTCTCCTCTCCCCTCTCCTCTCTGCCCCTCTCTCCCCCTCTCCTCTCTGCCCCTCTCTCCCCCTCTCCTCTCTGCCCCTCTCTCCCCCTCTCCTCTCTCCCCCTCTCCTCTCTCCCCCTCTCCTCTCTGCCCCTCTCTCCCCCTCTCTCCCCCTCTCCTCTCTGCCCCTCTCTCCCCCTCTCCTCTCTCCCCCTCTTCTCTCTGCCCCTCTCTCCCCCTCTCCTCTCCCCCTCTCCTCTCTCCCCCTCTCCTCTATGCCCCTCTCTCCTCCTCTCCTCTCCTCTCTCCTCCTCTCCTCTCCCCTCTCCTCTCTGCCCCTCTCTCCCCCTCTCCTCTCTGCCCCTCTCTCCCCCTCTCCTCTCTGCCCCTCTCTCCCCCTCTCCTCTCTCCCCCTCTCCTCTCCCCCTCTCCTCTCTCCCCCTCTCCTCTCTGCCCCTCTCTCCCCCTCTCCTCTCTGCCCCTCTCTCCCCCTCTCCTCTCTCCTCTGCCCCTCTCTCCCCCTCTCCTCTCTCCTCTCCTCCTCTCCTCTCTGCCCCTCTCCTCTCTGCCCCTCTCCTCTCTGCCCTTCCTCTCTGCCCCTCTCTCCCCCTCTCCTCTCTGCCCCTCTCCTCTCTGCCCCTCTCCTCTCTGCCCTTCCTCTCTGCCCCTCTCTCCCCCTCTCCTCTCTGCCCCTCTCTCCTCCTCTCCTCTCTCCTCTCTGCCCCCCTCTCCTCTCTGCCCCTCTCCTCTCTGCCCCTCTCCTCTCTGCCCTTCCTCTCTGCCCCTCTCTCCCCCTCTCCTCTCTGCCCCTCTCTCCTCTCTCCTCCTCTCCTCTCTCCTCTCTGCCCCTCTCTCCCCCTCTCCTCTCTGCCCCTCTCCTCTCTGCCCTTCCTCTCTGCCCCTCTCTCCCCCTCTCCTCTCTGCCCCTCTCTCCTCTCTCCTCCTCTCCCCCTCTCCTCTCTGCCCCCCTCTCCTCTCTCCCCCTCTCCTCTCTGCCCAACACTCTGTTCTGTTGTGTTTGCTTTTCCCTCCTTTTCTTACGTTCTCCCTCCTCCCATCCCTCCCTCTGTCCCCTCCCTCCCTCCCTCCCTCTGTCCACTCCCCCCACCCCAGTCAGACAGAGATGTGTGTCCGTATGGCGTCCCCTCACCCACCTCCTGGAGAGGCCTGGTTCCTGTTCGTGGGCTGTTTTTACTGCGTCTCCGTTTTAGGGGAGAAACGTAATTCCTCTCCTGCCTGAGAGAGAGAGAGAGAGAGTGTGTGTGTGTGTGTGTGTGTGTGAGAGTGTGTGTGTGAGTGTGTGAAAAAACAAGAAAATGGTGCCGTGTGGTTTGCTTAATATAAGGAATATGAAATGATTTATACTTTTACTTTAGAAACTTAAGTATATTTAAAAACCAAATACTTTTAGACTTTTACTCAAGTAGGATTTTACTGGGTGACTTTCAGTTTTACTTGACTCATTTTCTATTAAGGTATCTTTACTTTTACGATTGGTTACTTTTTCCACCACTGATGGATTCTCCAATTACATGGAATGAACTACAGGACAAAATACAAACCCTTCAACCCAAAAAGGCCTGTGGTGTTGATGGGATACTATATTAAATTATAAAATAAACAGACCACAAATTCCAATTGGCTATACTTAAACTCTTTAACATCATCCTCAGCTCTGGCATCTTCCCCAATATTTGGAACCAAGGTCTGATCACCCCAATCCACAAAATTGGAGACAAATTTGACCCCAATAACTACCGTGGGATATGTGTCAACACCAACCTTGGGAAAATCCTCTGCATTATCATCAACAGCAGACTAGTGAATTTCTTCAGCGAAAACAATGTACTGAGCAAATGTCAAATTGGCTTTTTACCAAATTACCGTATGACAGAACACGTATTCACCCTGCACACCCTAATTGACAAACAAACAAAACAAAGGCAAAGTCTTCTCATGCTTTGTTTATTTTAATAAAGCTTTTGACTCAATTTGGCATGAGGGCCTGCTATACAAATTGATGGAAAGCGGTGTTGGGGTAAAGCATACAACATTATGAAATCCATGTACACAAACAACAAGTGTGCTGTTAAAATTGACAAATAAAACACATTTCTTTCCTCGGGCCCGAGGGGTGAGACAGGGATGCAGCTTGAGCCCCACCCTCTTCAATATTTATATCAATTAATTGGCGATGGCACTAGAACAGTGTGCAGCACCCGGCCTCACCCTATTAGAATCTGAAGTCAAATGTTTGCTGATGATCTGGTGCTTCTGTCCCCAACCAAGGAGGGCCTACAGCAGCACCTAGATCTTCTGCACAGATTCTGTCAGACCTGGGCCCTGACAGTTAATCTCAGTAAGACAAAAATAATGGTGTTCCAAAAAAGGTCCAGTTGCCAGGACCATAAATAAACATTCCATCAAGACACCATTGCCCTAGAGCACACAAGAAACTATACATACCTCACCCTAAACATCAGTGCCACAGGTATCTTCCACAAAGCTGTGAACGATCTGAGAGACAAGGCAAGAAGGGCCTTCTGCGCCATCAAAATGAACATAAAATTTGACATCTCAATTAGGATCTGGCTTAAAATACTTCAATCAGTTATAGAACCCATTTCCCTTTATGGTTGTGAGGTCTGGGGTCCGCTCACCAACCAAGAACCAACCAAGAATTCACAAAATGGGACAAACACCAAATTGAGACTCTGCATGCAGAATTCTGCAAAAACATCCTCAGTTTATAACTTAACCTCTACTGGATGGGTGTTCCGAAATCGGGACAGTTGTTGCTCAATGATGTTGTAAACAAAAGCTAATTTTCACGGACATAGACATGTCTTATATGGGCAGAAAGCTTAAATTCTTGTTAATCTAACTGCAGTGTCCAATTTACAGTAGCAAAAAATTACAGCAATTACAGCGAAAAAATACCATGCTATTGTTTGAGGAGGCAACTGGTTTGATACATTCACCTCTGAAGGTAAATAATGTACTTACATTCAGTAATCTTGCTCTGATTTGTTATCCCGAGGGTCCCAGAGATAAAATATAGCGTAGTTTTGTTTGATAAAATCAATTTTTATATCCTAACATGATCAATGTTGTATGCACGATCAATTTTATATTCTCACTCGTTCAACTTGCAAAGAAAGAAATCTGTGAAAATCTAAAGCTAAACCTTGTTTCAGCCAGTCAAGTTAGGTTCCTATTTATTCCTCAGACACTCCAGAAGGTAACCAGCCTTCGTCATTCTGCATTAGGTATATCCGATACAGAAACAATTTTAGCCACGAAGACACGACATCATTACGCGCCGATGAGACGGGTGGTGTTCACTTGATTGACTGTATCTTGGTCCAATGACCACCTATTGTTTTGAAACATTGCTAGCTAGATAGCCAATGAGCTGGGCTTTACAGGAGTATGAGCTGGTCCTTTGTATTCAGCACCCGCGCAACATGGTTTAGTGTCCATTGGAAATCTAAACAAGGAAGCGTTACGCACAGCTCCATTTTAGTAAGCAAAGTTTTCTGCAAATTTTGAAAGTACAATATGGCGGAAAAGTTAATTTAGTTAAAATTAAGCTAAATCAAAGTCCAGGTATACAGATTTGGACGAGATTAAAGAAGAAATCGACTGGGAAAGTATCACAGAACCAGTAGATGAGGACTTAGTGAATATAGTTTAGACTCAACAGCTGAAGATATGTTTTTGGAAGGAGAGGACGCCACTTTAGACTGGTAAGTGAAATACGTTATTTTCTGCTCATGCTAATGCAGTTGTTTGAATGATTGCATATTATTCATTTGAGATATTTTTGAGATTTTTTTCCTTTGATTGCTAGATATCATTGATATATAATCACTAATGAAATATTTTGTTGCCTTACAACCTGGAATTAAAATAGATTTTGGGGGGGTTTGTATCATTTGATTTACACAACATGCCTACCACTTTGAAGATGCAACAAATGTTTTTGTGTGAAACAAACAAGGAATTCGTTTAAAAAAACTTGAGCGTGCATAACTATTCACCCCCCCAAAGTCAATACTTTGTAGAGCCACCTTTTGCAGCAATTACAGCTGCAGGTCTCTTGGGGTATGTCTCTATAAGCTTGGCACATCTAGCCACTGGGATTTTTGCCCATTCTTCAAGGCAAAACTGCTCCAGCTCCTTCAACTTGGATGTGTTCTGCTGGTGTACAGCAATGTTTAAGTCATACCACAGATTCTCAATTGGATTGAGGTCTGGGCTTTGACTAGGCCATTCCAAGACATTAAAATGTTTCCCCTTAAACCACTCGAGTGTTGCTTTAGCAGTATGCTTAGGGTCATTGTCCTGCTGGAAGGTGAACCTCCGTCCCAGTCTCAAATCTCTGGAAGCCAAGGGGGATGAATACTTTTGCAAGGCACTGTATATATATATATATAAATAAATAAAAGCCAGTGGGGGCTGGTGACGGGAGGACGGCCCACAACAACGGCCGGAATGGAACAGCACCAAACAGACGAAAACCATGTGCTTGATACCATCCCACTCACCCCACCCCGGCCACCACTACGAGCCGTCCTCCCCATCCCACTCACCCCACCCCGGCCACCACTACGAGCCGTCCTCCCCATTCCACTCACCCCACCCCGGCCACCACTACGAGCCGTCCTCCCCATCCCACCCCGGCCACCACTACGAGCCGTCCTCCCCATTCCACTCACCCCACCCCGGCCACCACTACGAGGCGTCCTCCCCATCCCACTCACCCCACCCCGGCCACCACTACGAGGCGTCCTCCCCATCCCACTCACCCCACCCCGGCCACCACTACGAGCCGTCCTCCCCATCCCACTCACCCCATCCCGGCCACCACTACGAGGCGTCCTCCCCATCCCACTCACCCCACCCCGGCCACCACTACGAGGCGTCCTCCCCATTCCACTCACCCCACCCCGGCCACCACTACGAGGCGTCCTCCCCATCCCACTCACCCCATCCCGGCCACCACTACGAGCCGTCCTCCCCATCCCACTCACCCCACCCCGGCCACCACTACGAGCCGTCCTCCCCATTCCACTCACCCCACCCCGGCCACCACTACGAGGCGTCCTCCCCATCCCATCCCACTCACCCCGGCCACCACTACGAGCCGTCCTCCCCATCCCACTCACCCCACCCCGGCCACCACTACGAGCCGTCCTCCCCATTCCACTCACCCCACCCCGGCCACCACTACGAGCCGTCCTCCCCATCCCACTCACCCCACCCCGGCCACCACTACGAGCCGTCCTCCCCATTCCACTCATCCCACCCCGGCCACCACTACGAGGCGTCCTCCCCATCCCACTCACCCCACCCCGGCCACCACTACGAGCCGTCCTCCCCATCCCACTCACCCCACCCCGGCCACCACTACGAGCCGTCCTCCCCATCCCACTCACCCCACCCCGGCCACCACTACGAGCCGTCCTCCCAATCCCACTCACCCCACCCGGCCACCACTACGAGCCGTCCTCTCCATCCCATTCCACTCACCCCACCCCGGCCACCACTACGAGCCGTCCTCCCCATCCCATTCCACTCGCCCCACCCGGCCACCACTACGAGGCCGTCCTCCCCATCCCACTCACCCCACCCCGGCCACCACTACGAGCCGTCCTCCCAATCCCACTCACCCCACCCCGGCCACCACTACGAGCCGTCCTCCCCATCCCATTCCACTCACCCCACCCCGGCCACCACTACGAGCCGTCCTCCCCATCCCATTCCACTCACCCCACCCCGGCCACCACTATGAGCCGTCCTCCCCATCCCACTCACCCCACCCCGGCCACCACTACGAGCCGTCCTCCGCCATCCCACTCACCCCACCCCGGCCACCACTACGAGCCGTCCTCCCCATTCCACTCACCCCACCCCGGCCACCACTACGAGCCGTCCTCCCCATCCCACTCACCCCACCCCGGCCACCACTACGAGCCGTCCTCCCCATTCCACTCACCCCACCCCGGCCACCACTACGAGCCGTCCTCCCCATTCCACTCACCCCACCCCGGCCACCACTACGAGCCGTCCTCCCCATCCCACTCACCCCACCCCGGCCACCACTACGAGCCGTCCTTCCCATCCCACTCACCCCACCCCGGCCACCACTACGAGCCGTCCTCCCCATCCCACTCACCCCACCCCGGCCACCACTACGAGCCGTCCTCCCCATCCCACTCACCCCACCCCGGCCACCACTACGAGCCGTCCTCCCCATCCCACTCACCCCACCCCGGCCACCACTACGAGCCGTCCTCCCCACCCCACCCCGGCCACCACTACGAGCCGTCCTCCCCATTCCACTCACCCCACCCCGGCCACCACTACGAGCCGTCCTCCCCACCCCACCCTGGCCACCACTACGAGCCGTCCTCCCCATCCCACTCACCCCACCCCGGCCACCACTACGAGCCGTCCTCCCCATCCCACTCACCCCACCCCGGCCACCACTACGAGCCGTCCTCCCCATCCCACTCACCCCACCCCGGCCACCACTACGAGCCGTCCTCCCCATCCCACTCACCCCACCCCGGCCACCACTACGAGCCGTCCTCCCCATCCCACTCGCCCCACCCTGGCCACCACTACGAGCCGTCCTCCCCATCCCACTCGCCCCACCCCGGCCACCACTACGAGCCGTCCTCCCCATTCCACTCACCCCACCCCGGCCACCACTACGAGCCGTCCTCCCCATCCCACTCACCCCACCCCGGCCACCACTACGAGCCGTCCTCCCCATCCCACCCCGGCCACCACTACGAGCCGTCCTCCCCATTCCACTCACCCCACCCCGGCCACCACTACGAGCCGTCCTCCCCATCCCACTCACCCCACCCCGGCCACCACTACGAGCCGTCCTCCCCACCCCACCCCGGCCACCACTACGAGCCGTCCTCCCCATTCCACTCACCCCACCCCGGCCACCACTACGAGCCGTCCTCCCCATCCCACCCCGGCCACCACTACGAGCCGTCCTCCCCATCCCACCCCGGCCACCACTACGAGCCGTCCTCCCCACCCCACCCCGGCCACCACTACGAGCCGTCCTCCCCATCCCAGCCCCGGCCACCACTACGAGCCGTCATCCCCATCCCACTCACCCCACCCCGGCCACCACTACGAGCCGTCCTCCCCATCCCACTCACCCCACCCCGGCCACCACTACGAGCCGTCCTCCCCATCCCACTCATCCCACCCCGGCCACCACTACGAGCCGTCCTCCCCACCCCACCCCGGCCACCACTACGAGCCGTCCTCCCCATCCCACCCCGGCCACCACTACGAGGCGTCCTCCCCATCCCACTCACCCCACCCCGGCCACCACTACGAGCCGTCCTCCCCACCCCACCCCGTCCACCACTACGAGCCGTCCTCCCCATCCCACCCCGGCCACCACTACGAGCCGTCCTCCCCATCCCACTCACCCCACCCCGGCCACCACTACGAGCCGTCCTCCCCATCCCACTCATCCCACCCCGGCCACCACTACGAGCCGTCCTCCCCACCCCACCCCGGCCACCACTACGAGCCGTCCTCCCCATCCCACCCCGGCCACCACTACGAGCCGTCCTCCCCATTCCACTCATCCCACCCCGGCCACCACTACGAGCTGTCCTCCCCATCCCACTCACCCCACCCCGGCCACCACTACGAGCCGTCCTCCCCATCCCACCCCGGCCACCACTACGAGCCGTCCTCCCCACCCCACCCCGGCCACCACTACGAGCCGTCCTCCCCATTCCACTCACCCCACCCCGGCCACCACTACGAGCCGTCCTCCCCATCCCACCCCGGCCACCACTACGAGCCGTCCTCCCCATTCCACTCACCCCACCCCGGCCACCACTACGAGCCGTCCTCCCCACCCCACCCCGGCCACCACTACGAGCCGTCCTCCCCATCCCACTCACCCCACCCTGGCCACCACTACGAGGCGTCCTCCCCATCCCACTCACCCCACCCCGGCCACCACTACGAGGCATCCTCCCCATCCCACTCACCCCACCCCGGCCACCACTACGAGCCGTCCTCCCCATCCCACTCACCCCACCCCGGCCACCACTACGAGCCGTCCTCCCCATCCCACTCACCCCACCCCGGCCACCACTACGAGCCGTCCTCCCCATCCCACTCACCCCACCCCGGCCACCACTACGAGCCGTCCTCCCCACCCCACCCCGGCCACCACTACGAGCCGTCCTCCTCATTCCACTCACCCCACCCCGGCCACCACTACGAGCCGTCCTCCCCATTCCACTCACCCCACCCCGGCCACCACTACGAGCCGTCCTCCCCATCCCACTCACCCCACCCCGGCCACCACTACGAGCCGTCCTCCCCACCCCACCCCGGCCACCACTACGAGCCGTCCTCCTCATCCCATCCCACCCCGGCCACCACTACGAGCCGTCCTCCCCATCCCACTCACCCCACCCCGGCCACCACTACGAGCCGTCCTCCCCATCCCACTCACCACTACGAGCCGTCCTCCCCATCCCACTCACCCCACCCCGGCCACCACTACGAGCCGTCCTCCCCTCACCAGCCTTATTTACCATTGGTACACACACTTCACCACAGTGGTTGGGTTCCCCCTACTCTATATAATATATATATGTTTATAGATATGTGTTGTTTATTTGATGTACTGATACAGGGCTCATCCGTAAAATGATTCTTACTGAATTTTTCTATTTATTCAGCCTGACCCCCGCTGCTGCCATCTCTGGCTCCACACCCCCCCCCCCCCCCCCCCCCCCCCCCCCCCCCCCCGGCCATCTAGAGGTGTGAAGAGGTGCTGTCTCTGGCTCCACACCTCCCCCCGCCCGGGCCATCTAGAGGTGTGAAGAGGCCAGCCTGACCCCCGCCCCTCCATCTCTGGCTCCACACCTCCCCCCGACCGGGCCATCTAGAGGTGTGAAGAGGCCAGCCTGACCCCCGCCCCTCCATCTCTGGCTCCACACCTCCCCCCGACCGGGCCATCTAGAGGTGTGAAGAGGCCAGCCTGACCCCCGCCCCTCCATCTCTGGCTCCACACCTCCCCCCGCCCCTCCATCTCTGGCTCCACACCTCCCCCCGCCCGGGCCATCTAGAGGTGTGAAGAGGCCAGCCCAGAAGATGATGTGGAGCCACTTCCACCAACATGTCGACTGAAAAGGCAGCCAGGACCTCAGCTGGACATGACTGGAGAGTACAGCCCCCTTCATCTTCACCCCTCTACTCCTGCCACCGGTGGTGTTCACCTGCCGAAATACATTACTGCTGACAAGAATGTGCCTCAGGGCCAAAAGAGCACAGCAGGGAGGCGTCGTTGTATTTGTATTTATTATGAATCCCCATTAGTTCCCACCAAGGCAGCAGCTACTCTTCCTGGGGGTTTATTATGGACCCCCATTAGTTCCCGCCAAGGCAGCAGCTACTCTTCCTGGGGGTTTATTATGGACCCCCATTAGTTCCTGCCAAGGCAGCAGCTACTCTTCCTGGGGTTTATTATGGATCCCCATTAGTTCCTGCCAAGGCAGCAGCTACTCTTCCTGGGGGTTTATTATGGATCCCCATTAGTTCCTGCCAAGGCAGCAGCTACTCTTCCTGGGGTTTATTATGGATCCCCATTAGTTCCTGCCAAGGCAGCAGCTACTCTTCCTGGGGTTTATTATGGATCCCCATTAGTTCCCGCCAAGGCAGCAGCTACTCTTCCTGGGGGTTTATTATGGACCCCGATTAGTTCCTGCCAAGGCAGCAGCTACTCTTCCTGGGGTTTATTATGGATCCCCATTAGTTCCCGCCAAGGCAGCAGCTACTCTTCCTGGGGGTTTATTATGGACTCCCATTAGTTCCTGCCAAGGCAGCAGCTACTCTTCCTGGGGTTTATTATGGATCCCCATTAGTTCCCGCCAAGGCAGCAGCTACTCTTCCTGGGGGTTTATTATGGATCCCCATTAGTTCCTGCCAAGGCAGCAGCTACTCTTCCTGGGGTTTATTATGGATCCCCATTAGTTCCCGCCAAGGCAGCAGCTACTCTTCCTGGGGGTTTATTATGGATCCCCATTAGTTCCTGCCAAGGCAGCAGCTACTCTTCCTGGGGTTTATTATGGATCCCCATTAGTTCCTGCCAAGGCAGCAGCTACTCTTCCTGGGGTTTATTATGGATCCCCATTAGTTCCTGCCAAGGCAGCAGCTACTCTTCCTGGGGTTTATTATGGATCCCCATTAGTTCCTGCCAAGGCAGCAGCTACTCTTCCTGGGGTTTATTATGGATCCCCATTAGTTCCTGCCAAGGCAGCAGCTACTCTTCCTGGGGTTTATTATGGATCCCCATTAGTTCCTGCCAAGGCAGCAGCTACTCTTCCTGGGGTTTATTATGGATCCCCATTAGTTCCTGCCAAGGCAGCAGCTACTCTTCCTGGGGTTTATTATGGATCCCCATTAGTTCCTGCCAAGGCAGCAGCTACTCTTCCTGGGGTTTATTATGGATCCCCATTAGTTCCTGCCAAGGCAGCAGCTACTCTTCCTGGGGTTTATTATGGATCCCCATTAGTTCCTGCCAAGGCAGCAGCTACTCTTCCTGGGGTTTATTATGGATCCCCATTAGTTCCTGCCAAGGCAGCAGCTACTCTTCCTGGGGTTTATTATGGATCCCCATTAGTTCCCGCCAAGGCAGCAGCTACTCTTCCTGGGGTTTATTATGGATCCCCATTAGTTCCTGCCAAGGCAGCAGCTACTCTTCCTGGGGTTTATTATGGATCCCCATTAGTTCCTGCCAAGGCAGCAGCTACTCTTCCTGGGGTTTATTATGGATCCCCATTAGTTCCCGCCAAGGCAGCAGCTACTCTTCCTGGGGTCCAGCAAAATTAAGGCAGTTTATACAAAACAAACAAAAAAAAAACATTACAATACATTCACAGATTTCACAACACACTGCGGGGACTGTGAAGCAACACAAACATAGGCACAGACACACACACATTTTTGTCATTTTAGCAGACGCTCTTATCCAGAGCGACTTACAGTTAGTGCATACATTTTTCATACTGCCCCCCCCCCGTGGGAATCGAACCCACAACCCTGGCGTTGCAAGCGCCACGCTCTAACCAACTGAGCTACACGGGAGACCAACACACGCGATAACACGCACTACACACACACATCCATGGATGTATGTACTGTAGATATGCAGTAGTGGTGGTGGAGGAGGGGGGAGGGGCCTGAGGGCACACAGGTGTGTTTTCTTTTTAATACATTCGCAAACCAGTTTTTCGCTTTGTCATTATGGCGTATTGTGTGTAGATTGATGAATATTTTTTATTTATTTAATCCATTTTTAGAATAAGGTTGTAACGTAAACAAAATGTGGAAAAAAATAAAAAAGGGGTCTGAATACTTTCCCGAATGCGCTGTATTTCCCATCAGACCCTGCAAAGAATTTGAAAAAAAAAAAAAAAACGATCTTGATAAATTCCCCAAAATCTATTGGGTGAAATACCACAGTGTGCCGCCACAGCAACACGATTTGTGGCCCGTGTTGCAGCCGGTGGAGCACAAACAACATTGTAAATACAGCCTGTATTTATCCGTTTACAACACTGGACACAGCCAATACTATAACATTTGAAATGTCTATATTTTTTTACAACGTTGATTGTAATGTTTAATGTTCATTTCTGATTTGTTTATTTCCTGTCTTTTTTCACTTGCTTTGGCAATGTAAACATATGTTTCCCATGTCAATAAAGCCCTTTGAATTGGAATAGAGAGAGAGAGAGATGTGTGTGTGTGTGAGCATTTAGATTGGCAGTGTGTCAAATTTAACCACACTTGTTTTCTCCAGACCTCTATGATTGTCTTTACTAGTATCTCCTTAGTCATCATTTCTGATCTGTTGATTGTCTTTACTAGTATCTCCTTAGTCATCATTACTGATCTGTTGATTGTCTTTACTAGTATCTCCTTAGTCATCATTACTGATCTGTTGATTGTCTTTACCAGTGTCTCCTTAGTCATCATTACTGATCTGTTGATTGTCTTTTCTAGTGTCTCCTTAGTCATCATTACTGATCTGTTAATCGTCTTTACCAGTGACTCATTAGTCATCATTACTGATCTGTTGATTGTCTTTACTAGTGACTCATTAGTCATCATTACTGATCTGTTGATTGTCTTTACCAGTGACTCATTAGTCATCATTACTGATCTGTTGATTGTCTTTACTAGTGACTCATTAGTCATCATTACTGATCTGTTGATTGTCTTTACCAGTGACTCATTAGTCATCATTACTGATCTGTTGATTGTCTTTACCAGTGACTCATTAGTCATCGTTACTGATCTGTTGATTGTCTTTACCAGTGACTCATTGTCATCGTTACTGATCTGTTGATTGTCTTTACCAGTGACTCATTAGTCATCGTTAGTGATCTGTTGATTGTCCCAGGTATAAAGGAAAGCTGTAGCTGTAGTTAGGATTGAGTTTCCTCTTAGCATTATGATTAGTGATGAAAGACAAATCCAGACACTGGAGGTTCTGGTACTGGTCAGCTTTCACACAACAGACCCAGTCCCACAGAACCACAGGAATGGATCCTGTTGTAGTTCACACACAGACCCAGTCCCACAGAACCACAGGAATGGATCCTGTTGTAGTTCACACACAGACCCAGTCTACAGAACCACAGGAATGGATCCTGTTGTAGTTCACACACAGACCCAGTCTACAGAACCACAGGAATGGATCCTGTTGTAGTTCACACACAGACCCAGTCCCACAGAACCACAGGAATGGATCCTGTTGTAGTTCACACACAGACCCAGTCTACAGAACCACAGGAATGGATCCTGTTGTAGTTCACACACAGACCCAGTCTACTGAACCACAGGAATGGATCCTGTTGTCGTTCACACACAGACCCAGTCCCACAGAACCACAGGAATGGATCCTGTTGTAGTTCACACAGGGAGTTTGCGGATGTATCATTATTAACAGGGTATTATTTACACGGTATTATTAACAGGGTATTATTTACAGGGTATTATTTACACAGTATTATTGAAGTGTGTGTGAACTATATAACCTCTATATAATCTCTATCTCTCCATCTCTCCATCTCTCCATCTCTCTCTCTCTCTCTCTCTCTCTTTCTCTCTCTCTCTCCCTGTCTCTCTCTCTCTCTCCCTGTCTCTCTCTCTCCCTCCATCTCTCATTAGGTTCCTGTGTAACAGACAGACAGACAGACAGACAGACATGTTGGTGATATTAACCTTCATTATCCTCTTCCACGTCATCTCAGGCATCCTCCTCTTCATCAGCACCATCAACAATGTACAGTACATACCCAGCTCTTTGTCCAAAAGTCAGTTAATGCATGCATACAGTGCATTCGGAAAGTATTCAGACCCCATGACTTTTTCCACATTTTGTTACGTTACAGCCTTATTCGAAAATTGATTAAATAAAAAATGCTCCTCATCAATCTACACACAATACCCCATAATGCAAAGCGAAAAACAGTTTAGGATTTTTTGCAAATTTATTAAAAATAAAAAACAGAAATTATTTACATAAGTATTCAGACCCTTTGCTATGAGACTCGAAATTGAGCTCATGAGGTCGAAGGAATTGTCCGTAGAGCTCCGAGACAGGATTGTGTCGAGGCACAGATCTGGGGAAGGGTACCAGCATTGGAGGTCCCCAAGAACACAGTGGCCTCCATCATTCTTAAATGGAATAAGTTTGGAACCTCCAAGACTCTTCCTAGAGCTGGCCGCCCGGCCAAACTGAGCAATCGGGGGAGAAGGGCATTGGTCAGGGAAGTGACCAAGAACCCAATGGTCACTCTGACAGAGCTCCAGAGTTCCTCTGTGGAGATGGGAGAACCTTCCAGAAGGACAACCATCTCTGCATCACTCTACCAATCAGGCCTTTATAGTAGAGTGGCAAGACGGAAGCCACTCCTCAGTAAAAGGCACATGACAGGCCGCTTGGAGTTTGCCAAAAGGCACCTAAAGGCTCTCAGACCATGAGAAACAAGATTCTCTGCTCTGATGAAACCAAGATTGAACTCTTTGGCCTGAAAGCCAAGCGTCACATCTGGAGGAAACCTGGCACCATCCCTACGGTGAAGCATGGTGGTGGCAGCATCATGCTGTGGGGATGTTTTTCAGCGGCAGGGACTGGGAGACTAATCAGGGTTGAGGGAAAGATGAACGGAGCAAAGTACAGAGAGATCCTTGATGAAAACCTGCTCCAGAGCGCTCAGGACCTGAGACTGGGGCGAAGGTTCACCTTCCAACAGGACAACGACCCTAAGCACACAGCCAAGACAACGCAGGAGTGGCTTCGGGACAAGTCTCTGAATGTCCTTGAGTGGCCCAGCCAGAGCCCGGACTTGAACCCGATCAAACATCTCTGGAGAAACCTGAAAATTGCAGCGAAGCTTCCCATCCAACCTGACAGAGCTTGAGAGGATCTGCAGAGAAGAACGGGAGAAACTCCCCAAATGTATTTTATTTATTTATTTTACCTTTATTTAACTAGGCAAGTCAGTTAAGAACAAATTCTTATTTACAATGACGGCCTGTACAAACCCGGACGACACTGGGCCAATTGTGCGCCGCCCTATGGGACTCCCAATCATGGCCGGTTGTGATACAGCCTGGAATCGAACCAGGGGGGTCTGTAGTGACGCCTCAAGCACTGAGATGCAGTGCCTTAGACCGCTGCGCCACTCGGGTGTACCAAGCTTGTAGCGTCATACCCAAGAAGACTCGAGGCTGTAATCGCTGCCAAAGGTGCTTCAACAAAGTACTGAGTAAAAGGGTCTGAATACTTACGTAAATGTAATATTTCAGTTTTTGTAGTTTTAATACATTTGCAAAAATGTCTAAAAACCTGTTTTTGCTTTGTCATTATGGGGTATTGTGTGTAGAGTGATGAGGGAAAATAAGTCTGGAAAAATTCAAGGGGTCTGAATACTTTCCGAAAGCACTGTACATATTCATGTAGGGGGTGTGTCCTGTTCCACAGTGTCTTGTCATATATTTGATAGCTACTTCCTGTCCTCTCTAGGCATGGTGGGTGATCTCTGCTCCAGGAGGCAGTGTGATTTATACTGATCTGTGGTACTCCTGTAATGTCACATGTCTCCCTGTCAAGAACAGTGCTTCCACTGACGCAGGTAACCTAACAGCTCTTATCACGAAGTATGCATGTCTGTTTGTATACAGTACGTCTCTGAGTCTCCCTTTCTCTCTCTGTCTGTGTAACACTCCTCTCTCTCTGTCTGTGTAACACTCCTCTCTCTCTCTCTGTCTGTGTAACACTCCTCTCTCTCTCTCTGTCTGTGTAATACTCCTCTCTCTCTCTCTGTCTGTGTAACACTCCTCTCTCTCTGTGTAACACTCCTCTCTCTCTCTCTGTCTGTGTAACACTCCTCTCTCTCTCTCTGTCTGTGTAACACTCCTCTCTCTCTGTGTAACACTCCTCTCTCTCTGTGTAATACTCCTCTCTCTCTCTCTGTCTGTGTAACACTCCTCTCTCTCTGTGTAACACTCCTCTCTCTCTCTCTGTCTGTGTAACACTCCTCTCTCTCTCTGTCTGTGTAACACTCCTCTCTCTCTCTCTGTGTAACACTCCTCTCTCTGTCTGTGTAACACTCCTCTCTCTCTCTCTCTCTGTGTAACACTCCTCTCTCTCTCTCTGTCTGTGTAACACTCCTCTCTCTCTCTCTGTCTGTGTAACACTCCTCTCTCTCTCTCTGTCTGTGTAACACTCCTCTCTCTCTCTCTGTGTAACACTCCTCTCTCTCTCTCTGTCTGTGTAACACTCCTCTCTCTCTCTCTGTCTGTGTAACACTCCTCTCTCTCTCTCTCTCTGTGTAACACTCCTCTCTCTCTCTCTGTCTGTGTAACACTCCTCTCTCTCTCTCTGTCTGTGTAACACTCCTCTCTCTCTCTCTCTCTGTGTAACACTCCTCTCTCTCTGTCTGTGTAACACTCCTCTCTCTCTCTCTGTCTGTGTAACACTCCTCTCTCTCTCTCTCTCTCTCTCTCTGTCTGTGTAACACTCCTCTCTCTCTCTCTCTCTGTCTGTGTAACACTCCTCTCTCTCTCTCTGTCTGTGTAACACTCCTCTCTCTCTCTCTGTCTGTGTAACACTCCTCTCTCTCTCTCTGTCTGTGTAACACTCCTCTCTCTCTCTGTCTGTGTAACACTCCTCTCTCTCTCTCTGTCTGTGTAACACTCCTCTCTCTCTCTCTGTCTGTGTAACACTCCTCTCTCTCTCTGTCTGTGTAACACTCCTCTCTCTCTCTGTCTGTGTAACACTCCTCTCTCTCTCTGTCTGTGTAACACTCCTCTCTCTCTCTCTGTCTGTGTAACACTCCTCTCTCTCTCTCTCTCTCTCTGTCTGTGTAACACTCCTCTCTCTCTCTCTCTCTGTCTGTGTAACACTCCTCTCTCTCTCTCTGTCTGTGTAACACTCCTCTCTCTCTCTCTGTCTGTGTAACACTCCTCTCTCTCTGTCTGTGTAACACTCCTCTCTCTCTCTCTGTCTGTGTAACACCCCTCTCTCTCTGTCTGTGTAACACCCCTCTCTCTCTCTCTGTCTGTGTAACACTCCTCTCTCTCTCTCTGTCTGTGTAACACTCCTCTCTCTCTCTCTGTCTGTGTAACACTCCTCTCTCTCTCTGTCTGTGTAACACTCCTCTCTCTCTCTCTCTCTCTCTCTCTCTCTCTCTCTCTCTCTCTGTCTGTGTAATACTCCTCTCTCTCTCTGTCTGTGTAACACCCCTCTCTCTCTCTCTGTCTGTGTAACACTCCTCTCTCTCTCTCTCTGTCTGTGTAACACTCCTCTCTCTCTCTGTCTGTGTAACACCCCACTCTCTCTCTCTGTCTGTGTAACACTCCTCTCTCTCTCTGTCTGTGTAACACCCCTCTCTCTCTCTCTGTCTGTGTAACACTCCTCTCTCTCTCTCTGTCTGTGTAACACTCCTCTCTCTCTGTCTGTGTAACACTCCTCTCTCTCTCTCTGTCTGTGTAATACTCCTCTCTCTCTCTCTGTCTGTGTAACACTCCTCTCTCTCTCTCTGTCTGTGTAACACTCCTCTCTCTCTCTCTGTCTGTGTAACACTCCTCTCTCTCTGTCTGTGTAACACTCCTCTCTCTCTCTCTGTCTGTGTAACACTCCTCTCTCTGTCTGTCTGTGTAACACTCCTCTCTCTCTCTCTGTCTGTGTAATACTCCTCTCTCTCTCTCTGTCTGTGTAACACTCCTCTCTCTCTCTCTGTCTGTGTAATACTCCTCTCTCTCTCTCTGTCTGTGTAACACTCCTCTCTCTCTCTGTCTGTGTAACACTCCTCTCTCTCTCTGTCTGTGTAACACTCCTCTCTCTCTCTCTGTCTGTGTAACACTCCTCTCTCTCTCTGTCTGTGTAACACTCCTCTCTCTCTCTCTCTCTCTCTCTCTCTCTCTCTGTCTGTGTAACACTCCTCTCTCTCTGTCTGTGTAATACTCATCTCTCTCTCTCTGTCTGTGTAACACTCCTCTCTCTCTCTCTGTCTGTGTAATACTTCTCTCTCTCTCTCTGTCTGTGTAACACTCCTCTCTCTCTCTCTGTCTGTGTAACACTCCTCTCTCTCTCTGTCTGTGTAACACTCCTCTCTCTCTCTCTGTCTGTGTAACACTCCTCTCTCTCTCTGTCTGTGTAACACTCCTCTCTCTCTCTCTCTCTCTCTCTCTCTCTGTCTGTGTAACACTCCTCTCTCTCTCTGTCTGTGTAACACCCCTCTCTCTCTCTCTGTCTGTGTAACACTCCTCTCTCTCTCTCTGTCTGTGTAACACTCCTCTCTCTCTGTCTGTGTAACACTCCTCTCTCTCTCTCTGTCTGTGTAACACTCCTCTCTCTCTCTGTCTGTGTAACACCCCTCTCTCTCTCTCTGTCTGTGTAACACTCCTCTCTCTCTGTCTGTGTAATACTCCTCTCTCTCTCTCTCTCTCTGTGTAACACTCCTCTCTCTCTGTCTGTGTAATACTCCTCTCTCTCTCTCTGTCTGTGTAACACTCCTCTCTCTCTCTCTGTCTGTGTAACACCCCTCTCTCTCTCTCTCTCTCTCTGTGTAACACTCCTCTCTCTCTGTCTGTGTAACACTCCTCTCTCTCTCTGTCTGTGTAACACCCCTCTCTCTCTCTGTCTGTGTAACACTCCTCTCTCTCTCTCTGTCTGTGTAACACCCCTCTCTCTCTCTCTGTCTGTGTAACACTCCTCTCTCTCTCTCTGTCTGTGTAACACTCCTCTCTCTCTGTCTGTGTAACACTCCTCTCTCTCTCTCTGTCTGTGTAACACTCCTCTCTCTCTCTGTCTGTGTAACACTCCTCTCTCTCTCTGTGTAACACTCCTCTCTCTCTCTCTGTCTGTGTAACACTCCTCTCTCTCTGTCTGTGTAACACTCTCTCTCTCTCTCTCTCTCTGTCTGTGTAACACTCCTCTCTCTCTCTCTGTCTGTGTAACACTCCTCTCTCTCTGTCTGTCTGTGTAACACTCCTCTCTCTCTCTCTGTGTAACACTCCTCTCTCTCTGTCTGTGTAACACTCCTCTCTCTCTCTCTCTGTGTAACACTCCTCTCTCTCTCTCTCTGTGTAACACTCCTCTCTCTCTCTCTCTCTGTGTAACACTCCTCTCTCTCTCTCTCTGTGTAACACTCCTCTCTCTCTCTGTCTGTGTAACACTCCTCTCTCTCTCTCTCTGTGTAACACTCCTCTTTCTCTGTCTGTGTAACACTCCTCTCTCTCTCTCTCTGTGTAACACTCCTCTCTCTCTCTGTCTGTGTAACACTCCTCTCTCTCTGTCTGTGTAACACTCCTCTCTCTCTCTCTCTGTGTAACACTCCTCTCTCTCTCTGTCTGTGTAACACTCCTCTCTCTCTGTCTGTGTAACACTCCTCTCTCTCTCTCTGTCTGTGTAACACTCCTCTCTCTCTCTCTGTCTGTGTAACACTCCTCTCTCTCTCTGTCTGTGTAACACTCCTCTCTCTCTCTGTCTGTGTAACACTCCTCTCTCTCTCTGTCTGTGTAACACTCCTCTCTCTCTCTCTGTCTGTGTAACACTCCTCTCTCTCTCTCTCTCTGTCTGTGTAACACTCCTCTCTCTCTCTCTCTCTGTCTGTGTAACACTCCTCTCTCTCTCTCTGTCTGTGTAACACTCCTCTCTCTCTCTCTGTCTGTGTAACACTCCTCTCTCTCTGTCTGTGTAACACTCCTCTCTCTCTCTCTGTCTGTGTAACACCCCTCTCTCTCTGTCTGTGTAACACCCCTCTCTCTCTCTCTGTCTGTGTAACACTCCTCTCTCTCTCTGTCTGTGTAACACTCCTCTCTCTCTCTCTGTCTGTGTAACACTCCTCTCTCTCTCTGTCTGTGTAACACTCCTCTCTCTCTCTCTCTCTCTCTCTCTCTCTCTCTCTGTCTGTGTAATACTCCTCTCTCTCTCTGTCTGTGTAACACCCCTCTCTCTCTCTCTGTCTGTGTAACACTCCTCTCTCTCTCTCTCTGTCTGTGTAACACTCCTCTCTCTCTCTGTCTGTGTAACACTCCACTCTCTCTCTCTGTCTGTGTAACACTCCTCTCTCTCTCTGTCTGTGTAACACCCCTCTCTCTCTCTCTGTCTGTGTAACACTCCTCTCTCTCTCTCTGTCTGTGTAACACTCCCTCTCTCTCTGTCTGTGTAACACTCCTCTCTCTCTCTCTGTCTGTGTAATACTCCTCTCTCTCTCTCTGTCTGTGTAACACTCCTCTCTCTCTCTCTGTCTGTGTAACACTCCTCTCTCTCTCTCTGTCTGTGTAACACTCCTCTCTCTCTCTGTCTGTGTAACACTCCTCTCTCTCTCTCTGTCTGTGTAACACTCCTCTCTCTGTCTGTCTGTGTAACACTCCTCTCTCTCTCTCTGTCTGTGTAATACTCCTCTCTCTCTCTCTGTCTGTGTAACACTCCTCTCTCTCTCTCTGTCTGTGTAACACTCCTCTCTCTCTCTCTGTCTGTGTAACACTCCTCTCTCTCTCTGTCTGTGTAACACTCCTCTCTCTCTCTGTCTGTGTAACACTCCTCTCTCTCTCTCTGTCTGTGTAACACTCCTCTCTCTCTCTGTCTGTGTAACACTCCTCTCTCTCTCTCTCTCTCTCTCTCTCTCTCTCTGTCTGTGTAACACTCCTCTCTCTCTGTCTGTGTAATACTCATCTCTCTCTCTCTGTCTGTGTAACACTCCTCTCTCTCTCTCTGTCTGTGTAATACTTCTCTCTCTCTCTCTGTCTGTGTAACACTCCTCTCTCTCTCTCTGTCTGTGTAACACTCCTCTCTCTCTCTGTCTGTGTAACACTCCTCTCTCTCTCTCTGTCTGTGTAACACTCCTCTCTCTCTCTGTCTGTGTAACACTCCTCTCTCTCTCTCTCTCTCTCTCTCTCTCTGTCTGTGTAACACTCCTCTCTCTCTCTGTCTGTGTAACACCCCTCTCTCTCTCTCTGTCTGTGTAACACTCCTCTCTCTCTCTCTGTCTGTGTAACACTCCTCTCTCTCTGTCTGTGTAACACTCCTCTCTCTCTCTCTGTCTGTGTAACACTCCTCTCTCTCTCTGTCTGTGTAACACCCCTCTCTCTCTCTCTGTCTGTGTAACACTCCTCTCTCTCTGTCTGTGTAATACTCCTCTCTCTCTCTCTCTCTGTGTAACACTCCTCTCTCTCTGTCTGTGTAATACTCCTCTCTCTCTCTCTGTCTGTGTAACACTCCTCTCTCTCTCTGTCTGTGTAACACCCCTCTCTCTCTCTCTCTCTCTCTGTGTAACACTCCTCTCTCTCTGTCTGTGTAACACTCCTCTCTCTCTCTGTCTGTGTAACACCCCTCTCTCTCTCTGTCTGTGTAACACTCCTCTCTCTCTCTCTGTCTGTGTAACACCCCTCTCTCTCTCTCTGTCTGTGTAACACTCCTCTCTCTCTCTCTGTCTGTGTAACACTCCTCTCTCTCTGTCTGTGTAACACTCCTCTCTCTCTCTCTGTCTGTGTAACACTCCTCTCTCTCTCTGTCTGTGTAACACTCCTCTCTCTCTCTGTGTAACACTCCTCTCTCTCTCTCTGTCTGTGTAACACTCCTCTCTCTCTGTCTGTGTAACACTCCTCTCTCTCTCTCTCTCTCTGTCTGTGTAACACTCCTCTCTCTCTCTCTCTGTCTGTGTAACACTCCTCTCTCTCTGTCTGTCTGTGTAACACTCCTCTCTCTCTCTCTGTGTAACACTCCTCTCTCTCTGTCTGTGTAACACTCCTCTCTCTCTCTCTCTGTGTAACACTCCTCTCTCTCTCTCTCTCTCTGTGTAACACTCCTCTCTCTCTCTCTCTCTCTCTGTGTAACACTCCTCTCTCTCTCTCTCTGTGTAACACTCCTCTCTCTCTCTGTCTGTGTAACACTCCTCTCTCTCTCTCTCTGTGTAACACTCCTCTTTCTCTGTCTGTGTAACACTCCTCTCTCTCTCTCTCTGTGTAACACTCCTCTCTCTCTCTGTCTGTGTAACACTCCTCTTTCTCTGTCTGTGTAACACTCCTCTCTCTCTCTCTCTGTGTAACACTCCTCTCTCTCTCTGTCTGTGTAACACTCCTCTCTCTCTGTCTGTGTAACACTCCTCTCTCTCTCTCTGTCTGTGTAACACTCCTCTCTCTCTCTCTGTCTGTGTAACACTCCTCTCTCTCTCTGTCTGTGTAACACTCCTCTCTCTCTCTGTCTGTGTAACACTCCTCTCTCTCTCTGTCTGTGTAACACTCCTCTCTCTCTCTCTGTCTGTGTAACACTCCTCTCTCTCTCTCTCTCTGTCTGTGTAACACTCCTCTCTCTCTCTCTCTCTGTCTGTGTAACACTCCTCTCTCTCTCTCTGTCTGTGTAACACTCCTCTCTCTCTCTCTGTCTGTGTAACACTCCTCTCTCTCTGTCTGTGTAACACTCCTCTCTCTCTCTCTGTCTGTGTAACACCCCTCTCTCTCTGTCTGTGTAACACCCCTCTCTCTCTCTCTGTCTGTGTAACACTCCTCTCTCTCTCTCTGTCTGTGTAACACTCCTCTCTCTCTCTCTGTCTGTGTAACACTCCTCTCTCTCTCTGTCTGTGTAACACTCCTCTCTCTCTCTCTCTCTCTCTCTCTCTCTCTCTCTGTCTGTGTAATACTCCTCTCTCTCTCTGTCTGTGTAACACCCCTCTCTCTCTCTCTGTCTGTGTAACACTCCTCTCTCTCTCTCTCTGTCTGTGTAACACTCCTCTCTCTCTCTGTCTGTGTAACACCCCACTCTCTCTCTCTGTCTGTGTAACACTCCTCTCTCTCTCTGTCTGTGTAACACCCCTCTCTCTCTCTCTGTCTGTGTAACACTCCTCTCTCTCTCTCTGTCTGTGTAACACTCCTCTCTCTCTGTCTGTGTAACACTCCTCTCTCTCTCTCTGTCTGTGTAATACTCCTCTCTCTCTCTCTGTCTGTGTAACACTCCTCTCTCTCTCTCTGTCTGTGTAACACTCCTCTCTCTCTCTCTGTCTGTGTAACACTCCTCTCTCTCTGTCTGTGTAACACTCCTCTCTCTCTGTCTGTGTAACACTCCTCTCTCTCTCTCTGTCTGTGTAATACTCCTCTCTCTCTCTCTGTCTGTGTAACACTCCTCTCTCTCTCTCTGTCTGTGTAACACTCCTCTCTCTCTCTCTGTCTGTGTAATACTCCTCTCTCTCTCTCTGTCTGTGTAACACTCCTCTCTCTGTCTGTCTGTGTAACACTCCTCTCTCTCTCTCTGTCTGTGTAATACTCCTCTCTCTCTCTCTGTCTGTGTAACACTCCTCTCTCTCTCTCTGTCTGTGTAACACTCCTCTCTCTCTCTGTCTGTGTAACACTCCTCTCTCTCTCTCTCTCTCTCTCTCTCTCTGTCTGTGTAACACTCCTCTCTCTCTCTGTCTGTGTAACACCCCTCTCTCTCTCTCTGTCTGTGTAACACTCCTCTCTCTCTCTCTGTCTGTGTAACACTCCTCTCTCTCTGTCTGTGTAACACTCCTCTCTCTCTCTCTGTCTGTGTAACACTCCTCTCTCTCTCTGTCTGTGTAACACCCCTCTCTCTCTCTCTGTCTGTGTAACACTCCTCTCTCTCTGTCTGTGTAATACTCCTCTCTCTCTCTCTCTCTGTGTAACACTCCTCTCTCTCTGTCTGTGTAATACTCCTCTCTCTCTCTCTGTCTGTGTAACACTCCTCTCTCTCTCTGTCTGTGTAACACCCCTCTCTCTCTCTCTCTCTCTCTGTGTAACACTCCTCTCTCTCTGTCTGTGTAACACTCCTCTCTCTCTCTGTCTGTGTAACACCCCTCTCTCTCTCTGTCTGTGTAACACTCCTCTCTCTCTCTCTGTCTGTGTAACACCCCTCTCTCTCTCTCTGTCTGTGTAACACTCCTCTCTCTCTCTCTGTCTGTGTAACACTCCTCTCTCTCTCTGTCTGTGTAACACCCCTCTCTCTCTCTCTGTCTGTGTAACACTCCTCTCTCTCTCTCTGTCTGTGTAACACTCCTCTCTCTCTGTCTGTGTAACACTCCTCTCTCTCTCTCTGTCTGTGTAACACTCCTCTCTCTCTCTGTCTGTGTAACACCCCTCTCTCTCTCTCTGTCTGTGTAACACTCCTCTCTCTCTCTCTGTCTGTGTAACACTCCTCTCTCTGTCTGTCTGTGTAACACTCCTCTCTCTCTCTCTGTCTGTGTAATACTCCTCTCTTCTCTCTCTGTCTGTGTAACACTCCTCTCTCTCTCTCTGTCTGTGTAACACTCCTCTCTCTCTCTCTGTCTGTGTAACACTCCTCTCTCTCTCTCTGTCTGTGTAACACTCCTCTCTCTCTCTGTCTGTGTAACACTCCTCTCTCTCTCTCTGTCTGTGTAACACTCCTCTCTCTCTCTGTCTGTGTAACACTCCTCTCTCTCTCTCTCTCTCTCTCTCTCTGTCTGTGTAACACTCCTCTCTCTCTGTCTGTGTAATACTCATCTCTCTCTCTCTGTCTGTGTAACACTCCTCTCTCTCTCTCTCTGTCTGTGTAATACTCCTCTCTCTCTCTCTGTCTGTGTAACACTGCTCTCTCTCTCTCTGTCTGTGTAACACTCCTCTCTCTCTGTCTGTGTAACACTCCTCTCTCTCTCTCTGTCTGTGTAACACTCCTCTCTCTCTCTGTCTGTGTAACACTCCTCTCTCTCTCTCTCTCTCTCTCTCTCTCTGTCTGTGTAACACTCCTCTCTCTCTCTGTCTGTGTAACACCCCTCTCTCTCTCTCTGTCTGTGTAACACTCCTCTCTCTCTCTCTGTCTGTGTAACACTCCTCTCTCTCTGTCTGTGTAACACTCCTCTCTCTCTCTCTGTCTGTGTAACACTCCTCTCTCTCTCTGTCTGTGTAACACCCCTCTCTCTCTCTCTGTCTGTGTAACACTCCTCTCTCTCTGTCTGTGTAATACTCCTCTCTCTCTCTCTCTCTGTGTAACACTCCTCTCTCTCTGTCTGTGTAATACTCCTCTCTCTCTCTCTGTCTGTGTAACACTCCTCTCTCTCTCTGTCTGTGTAACACCCCTCTCTCTCTCTCTCTCTCTCTGTGTAACACTCCTCTCTCTCTGTCTGTGTAATACTCCTCTCTCTCTCTGTCTGTGTAACACTCCTCTCTCTCTCTGTCTGTGTAACACCCCTCTCTCTCTCTCTGTCTGTGTAACACTCCTCTCTCTCTCTCTGTCTGTGTAACACCCCTCTCTCTCTCTCTGTCTGTGTAACACTCCTCTCTCTGTCTGTGTAACACTCCTCTCTCTCTGTCTGTGTAACACTCCTCTCTCTCTCTCTGTCTGTGTAACACTCCTCTCTCTCTCTGTCTGTGTAACACTCCTCTCTCTCTGTGTAACACTCCTCTCTCTCTCTCTGTCTGTGTAACACTCCTCTCTCTCTGTCTGTGTAACACTCCTCTCTCTCTCTCTCTCTCTGTCTGTGTAACACTCCTCTCTCTCTCTCTCTGTCTGTGTAACACTCCTCTCTCTCTGTCTGTCTGTGTAACACTCCTCTCTCTCTGTCTGTGTAACACTCCTCTCTCTCTCTGTCTGTGTAACACTCCTCTCTCTCTCTCTGTCTGTGTAACACTCCTCTCTCTCTGTCTGTGTAACACTCCTCTCTCTCTGTCTGTCTGTGTAACACTCCTCTCTCTCTGTCTGTGTAACACTCCTCTCGCTCTCTGTCTGTGTAACACTCCTCTCTCTCTGTCTGTGTAACACTCCTCTCTCTCTCTCTCTCTCTGTGTAACACTCCTCTCTCTCTGTCTGTGTAACACTCCTCTCTCTCTCTCTGTCTGTGTAACACTCCTCTCTCTCTCTCTGTCTGTGTAACACTCCTCTCTCTCTCTCTGTCTGTGTAACACTCCTCTCTCTCTCTCTGTCTGTGTAACACTCCTCTCTCTCTCTCTGTCTGTGTAACACTCCTCTCTCTCTCTCTGTCTGTGTAACACTCCTCTCTCTCTCTCTCTGTCTGTGTAACACTCCTCTCTCTCTCTCTGTCTGTGTAACACTCCTCTCTCTCTCTCTGTCTGTGTAATACTCCTCTATCTCTCTCTGTGTAACACTCCTCTCTCTCTCTCTGTCTGTGTAACACTCCTCTCTCTCTCTCTGTCTGTGTAACACTCCTCTCTCTCTGTCTGTGTAACACTCCTCTCTCTCTCTCTCTCTCTGTGTAACACTCCTCTCTCTCTGTCTGTGTAACACTCCTCTCTCTCTCTCTGTCTGTGTAACACTCCTCTCTCTCTCTCTGTCTGTGTAACACTCCTCTCTCTCTCTCTGTCTGTGTAACACTCCTCTCTCTCTCTCTGTCTGTGTAACACTCCTCTCTCTCTCTCTGTCTGTGTAACACTCCTCTCTCTCTCTCTGTCTGTGTAACACTCCTCTCTCTCTCTCTCTGTCTGTGTAACACTCCTCTCTCTCTCTCTGTCTGTGTAACACTCCTCTCTCTCTCTCTGTCTGTGTAATACTCCTCTATCTCTCTCTGTGTAACACTCCTCTCTCTCTCTCTGTCTGTGTAACACTCCTCTCTCTCTCTCTGTCTGTGTAACACTCCTCTATCTCTCTCTGTGTAACACTCCTCTCTCTCTCTCTGTCTGTGTAACACTCCTCTCTCTCTCTCTGTCTGTGTAACACTCCTCTATCTCTCTCTGTGTAACACTCCTCTCTCTCTCTCTCTGTGTAACACTCCTCTCTCTCTGTCTGTGTAACACTCCTCTCTCTCTCTGTCTGTGTAACACTCCTCTCTCTCTCTCTGTCTGTGTAACACTCCTCTCTCTCTCTCTGTCTGTGTAACACTCCTCTCTCTCTCTGTCTGTGTAACACTCCTCTCTCTCTGTCTGTGTAACACTCCTCTCTCTCTCTGTCTGTGTAACACTCCTCTCTCTCTCTCTGTCTGTGTAACACTCCTCTCTCTCTCTCTGTCTGTGTAACACTCCTCTCTCTCTCTGTCTGTGTAATACTCCTCTCTCTCTCTCTGTCTGTGTAACACTCCTCTCTCTCTCTCTCTGTGTAACACTCCTCTCTCTCTCTCTGTGTAACACTCCTCTCTCTCTCTCTCTCTCTCTCTCTCTCTGTGTAACACTCCTCTCTCTCTCTCTCTCTGTGTAACACTCCTCTCTCTCTCTCTGTGTAACACTCCTCTCTCTCTCTCTGTGTAACACTCCTCTCTCTCTCTCTCTCTCTCTCTCTCTGTGTAACACTCCTCTCTCTCTCTCTGTGTAACACTCCTCTCTCTCTCTCTCTCTCTCTGTGTAACACTCCTCTCTCTCTGTCTGTGTAACACTCCTCTCTCTCTCTGTCTGTGTAACACTCCTCTCTCTCTCTCTGTCTGTGTAACACTCCTCTCTCTCTGTCTGTGTAATACTCCTCTCTCTCTCTCTGTCTGTGTAACACTCCTCTCTCTCTCTCTCTCTCTGTAACACTCCTCTCTCTCTCTCTCTGTCTGTGTAACACTCCTCTCTCTCTGTCTGTGTAACACTCCTCTCTCTCTCTCTCTGTCTGTGTAACACTCCTCTCTCAATTCAATTCAAGGGCTTTATTGACATGGGAATCATATGTTTCCAAAGCAAGTGAAATATATAAAACAAAAGTGAAATAAACAGTCTCTCTCACTCTCTCTCTCTCTCTCTCTCTCTGTCTCTCTCTCTCTCTCTCTCTGTCTCTCTCTCTGTCTCTCTCTCTGTCTCTCTCTCTGTCTCTCTCTCTGTCTCTCTCTCTGTCTCTGTGTCTCTGTAGCCTATCTACAGGCCGTCCAGGCCACTATGATCCTGTCCACCATTCTCTGCTGCGTGGGGTTCTTTGTGTTCATCCTGCAGCTCTTCAGACTGAAACAAGGAGAGCGATTCATTTTTACAGCCGTCGTCCAGCTACTGTCTGGTGAGTGCCAATACTGTTCATGGTAATATACCACTCAAAGGATATACGTCTGCGCCAGGTTTTCCTACTGTCTGGTGAGTGCCAATACTGTTCATGCTAATATATACCACTCAAAAGATATACGTCTACGCCAGGTTTTCCTACTGTCTGGTGAGTGCCAATACTGTTCATGCTAAAATACCACTCAAAGATATACGTCTGCGCCAGGTTTTCCTACTGTCTGGTGAGTGCCAATACTGTTCATGCTAAAATATACCACTCAAAAGATATACGTCTACGCCAGGTTTTCCTACTGTCTGGTGAGTGCCAATACTGTTCATGCTAATATATACCACTCAAAGGATATACGTCTACGCCAGGTTTTCCTACTGTCTGGTGAGTGCCAATACTGTTCATGCTAAAATATACCACTCAAAGGATATACGTCTACGCCAGGTTTTCCTACTGTCTGGTGAGTGCCAATACTGTTCATGCTAAAATATACCACTCAAAGGATATACGTCTACGTCAGGTTTTCCTACTGTCTGGTGAGTGCCAATACTGTTCATGCTAAAATATACCACTCAAAGGATATACGTCTACGCCAGGTTTTCCTACTGTCTGGTGAGTGCCAATACTGTTCATGCTAAAATATACCACTCAAAGATATACGTCTACGCCAGGTTTTCCTACTGTCTGGTGAGTGCCAATACTGTTCATGCTAAAATATACCACTCAAAAGATATACGTCTACGCCAGGTTTTCCTACTGTCTGGTGAGTGCCAATACTGTTCATGCTAAAATATACCACTCAGAGGATATACGTCTACGCCAGGTTTTCCTACTGTCTGGTGAGTGCCAATACTGTTCATGCTAAAATATACCACTCAAAGGATATACGTCTACGTCAGGTTTTCCTACTGTCTGGTGAGTGCCAATACTGTTCATGCTAAAATATACCACTCAAAGGATATACGTCTACGCCAGGTTTTCCTACTGTCTGGTGAGTGCCAATACTGTTCATGCTAAAATATACCACTCAAAGGATATACGTCTACGCCAGGTTTTCCTACTGTCTGGTGAGTGCCAATACTGTTCATGCTAAAATATACCACTCAAAGGATATACGTCTACGCCAGGTTTTCCTACTGTCTGGTGAGTGCCAATACTGTTCATGCTAATATACCACTCAGAGGATATACGTCTACGTCAGGTTTTCCTACTGTCTGGTGAGTGCCAATACTGTTCATGCTAAAATATACCACTCAGAGGATATACGTCTACGCCAGGTTTTCCTACTGTCTGGTGAGTGCCAATACTGTTCATGCTAAAATATACCACTCAAAGGATATACGTCTACGTCAGGTTTTCCTACTGTCTGGTGAGTGCCAATACTGTTCATGGTAATATACCACTCAGAGGATATACGTCTACGCCAGGTTTTCCTACTGTCTGGTGAGTGCCAATACTGTTCATGCTAAAATATACCACTCAGAGGATATACGTCTACGCCAGGTTTTCCTACTGTCTGGTGAGTGCCAATACTGTTCATGCTAAAATATACCACTCAGAGGATATACGTCTACGTCAGGTTTTCCTACTGTCTGGTGAGTGCCAATACTGTTCATGGTAATATACCACTCAGAGGATATACGTCTACGCCAGGTTTTCCTACTGTCTGGTGAGTGCCAATACTGTTCATGCTAAAATATACCACTCAGAGGATATACGTCTACGCCAGGTTTTCCTACTGTCTGGTGAGTGCCAATACTGTTCATGCTAAAATATACCACTCAGAGGATATACGTCTACGTCAGGTTTTCCTACTGTCTGGTGAGTGCTAATACTGTTCATGCTAAAATATACCACTCAAAGGATATACGTCTACGTCAGGTTTTCCTACTGTCTGGTGAGTGCCAATACTGTTCATGCTAAAATATACCACTCAGAGGATATACGTCTACGCCAGGTTTTCCTACTGTCTGGTGAGTGCCAATACTGTTCATGCTAAAATATACCACTCAAAGGATATACGTCTACGCCAGGTTTTCCTACTGTCTGGTGAGTGCCAATACTGTTCATGCTAAAATATACCACTCAAAGGATATACGTCTACGCCAGGTTTTCCTACTGTCTGGTGAGTGCCAATACTGTTCATGCTAAAATATACCACTCAGAGGATATACGTCTACGCCAGGTTTTCCTACTGTCTGGTGAGTGCCAATACTGTTCATGCTAATATATACCGCCAGATATACGTCTACGTCAGGTTTTCCTACTGTCTGGTGAGTGCCAATACTGTTCATGCTAATATATACCACTCAGAGGATATACGTCTACGTCAGGTTTTCCTACTGTCTGGTGAGTGCCAATACTGTTCATGCTAAAATATACCACTCAAAGGATATACGTCTACGCCAGGTTTTCCTACTGTCTGGTGAGTGCCAATACTGTTCATGCTAATATATACCGCCAGATATACGTCTACGTCAGGTTTTCCTACTGTCTGGTGAGTGCCAATACTGTTCATGCTAAAATACCACTCAAAGGATATACGTCTGCGCCAGGTTTTCCTTGCTATAAACCAATGTACCTACACTGTAATTGCATCTGGCAACATAGGGTATTAGTTCCTTCAGAAAGTATTCACACCCCTTGACTTTTTCCACATGTTGTTGTGTTACAGCCTGTATTAAAATGTTTGTGTCACTGGCCTACACACAATACCCCATAATGTCAAAGTGGAATATAAAAAAAAAAAAAAAAAATGAAAAGCTGAAATGTCTGGAGTCAATCAGCATTCAACCTCTTTGTTATGGCAAGCCTAAATAAGTTCAGGAGTAGAAATGTGCTTAACAAGTCACATAATAAGTTGCATGGACTCACTCGTCATGCAATAATAGTGTTTAATAGTGTACCCCACACATACAGATAATTGTAAGGTCCCTCAGTCGAGCAATGAATTTCAAATTCAACCCCAAAGACCAGGGAGGTTTTCCAATGCCTCGCGGAGAAGGGCACCTATTGGTACATGGGTACAAAAAAAAAGCAGACATTGAATATCCCTTTTTCTTTTTATAACAAACATTGTGTTGAAAATTCCAAATTGTTTGCATAGTCAACTTACACACAGCACTGACACACACACTTACCCCACCAGACATGCCACCAGGGGTCTTTTCACAGTCCCCAAATCCAGAACAAATTAAAGAAAGCGTACAGTACTATATAGAGCCATTACTGCATGGAACTACATTCCATCTCCATATATTTGTCAAACATATATTTGTCAAATAAACAGCAAACCTGGTTTAAAAAAACTAGATAAAGCAACACCTCGCGGCACAACGCCTCTCCCCTATTTGACCTAGATAGTTTGTGTGTATGTATTGATATGTAGGCTACGTGTGCCATTTTTAAAACATTTATGTAGTTCTGTCCTTGAGCTGTTCTTGTCTATTGATGTTCTGTATTATGTCATGTTTTGTGTGGACCCCAGGAAAAGTAGCTGCTGCTTTTGCAACAGCTAATGGGGGATCCTGAATAAAATACAAAATAAATACCAAAATACCCTTTTGAGCATGGTGAAGTTATTAATTACACTTTGGATGGTGTATCAATACACCCAGTCTCTACAAAGATACAGGAGTCCTTCCTAACTCAGTTGCTGGAGAGGAAGGAAACCGCTCAGGGATTTTCACCATGAGGCCAATGGTGACTTTAAAACAGTTACAGAGTTGAATGGCTGTGATGGGAGAAAACTGAGGATGGGATCAACAACACTGTAGTTATTCCACAATACTAACCTAATTGACAGAGTGGAAAGAATGAACTTTATGTCCTAAATACAAAGCGTTATGTTTGGGGCAAATCCAACTCGTCACTGAGTACCACGCTTCATATTTTCAAACATGGTGGTGGCTGCATCATGTTATGGGTATGCTTGTCATCGGCAAGGACAAGGGAGTTTTTTGGGGGGATAAAAAGAAACAGAATAGAGCTAAGCACAGGCAAAATCCTAGAGGAAAACCTGGTTCAGTCTGCTTTCCACCAGACACTGGGAGATGAATTCACCTTTCAGCAGGACAATAACCTAAAGCACAAGGCCAAATATACACTGGAGTTGCTTACCAAGACGACATTGAATGTTCCTGAGTGGCCAAGTTACAGTTTTGACTTAAATCGGCTTGAAAATCTAATGGCAAGACTTGAAAATGGCTGTCTAGCAATGATCAACAACCAACTTGACAGAACTTTAAGAATCTTAAAAAATATATAATGTGCAAAGTGCTTAGAGACCCAGAAAGACTCACAGCTGTAGTCGCTGCCAAAGGTGATTCTAACATGTGTTGACTCAGGGGTGTGAATACGAGTGTAAATTAGATATTTCTGTATTTCATTTTCAATAAATTATGGGGTAATGTGTGTAGATGGATGAGATTTTAGTTTTTTTTTTAATCCATTTTTAATTCAGGCTGTAACGATGTGTAAAATGTCAAGGAGTACGAATACTCCTGAAGGTCACTGTAAAGCAGGCCGTTGCAGTGTTCCGGTTTAAACGTCCTGTCAGTTGTAGGGGTTCTGTACCCTACGACCTTCCTATCCTAGTTCCTAACTCCTCCTCCCCCCCCCCCCCTCCCCGCAGGCCTGTGTGTGATGATCGGAGCGTCCATCTACACGGCGGAGAGAGAGGGTTTTACGGAGGAGTCTCTAAGGAAGGGGGGATACGGTTCGTCCTACGTCCTGGCCTGGGTCAGCTTCCCCATGACCCTCATCAGTGGACTCATGTATCTGGTGCTGAGGAAACGCAAATAGACGCAAACACCCCATAATATACCCTGGAAACCCTATCAAACCCCTCATGTATCTAGCGCTGTGGAAACACAGACACAGCAACACCCCATAATATACCCTGGAAACCCTATCCAACCCCCTATCAAACCTTGACAAGGAGCCAAGGAGAGGACGCTCTATAGGACTGTTGGAACGTAGCCCAGTAAGCCCCGCCCCCTGAGGATTCTGCTTCAGGAAGAGAGCAATACAACACCTAGCTATGTTAGTCCTAGTCCATAGAGTACACCTGGTGTAGAAGACAAGGTGGAATATGTAGGATTGTCCGTCTGTCTGCCGGCCTGTCTGTGAGTTGGTCTGTCTGTCTGCCTGCCTGTGAGTTGGTCTGTCTGTCTGCCTGGCGGCCTGCCTTTGAGTTGGTCTGTCTGTCTGCCTGCCTGTGAGTTGGTCTGTCTGTCTGCCGGCCTGCCTGTGAGTTGGTCTGTCTGTCTGTCTGCCTACCTGTGAGTTGGTCTGTCTGTCTGCCTGGCGGCCTGCCTTTGAGTTGGTCTGTCTGTCTGCCTGCCTGTGAGTTGGTCTGTCTGTCTGTCTGCCTGCCTGTGAGTTGGTCTGTCTGTCTGCCTGGCGGCCTGCCTTTGAGTTGGTCTGTCTGTCTGCCTGCCGGCCTGCCTGTGAGTTGGTCTGTCTGCCGGCCTGCCTGTGAGTTGGTCTGCCTGGCGGCCTGCCTGTGAGTTGGTCTGCCTGCCGGCCTGCCTGTGAGTTGGTCTGTCTGCCGGCCTGCCTGTGAATTGGTCTGTCTGTGAGTCTCTCTGCTTGCCGGTCTGTCTGGTGAAAGATGCTGAGATGTTAATATCTAGAACATTAAAGAACAGGGGTGGGATGATAAAACTGTTCAAACTTGAATAAAACTAAATGAAACCCACTAAAGGAATGTGTGTCTGAGGCTTCACTGTAACAATACACCCACTATAGTGATGATTTCCCATAGCCACAGGCTGACAGTCTGTGTGTTAAAAACAGGATCTTCATGATGTCCCACAGTCTGACAGTCTGTGTGTTAAAAACAGGATCTTCATGATGTCCCACAGTCTGACAGTCTGTGTGTTAAAAACAGGATCTTCATGATGTCCCACAGTCTGACAGTCTGTGTGTTAAAAACAGGATCTTCATGATGTCCCACAGTCTGACAGTCTGTGTGTTAAAAACAGGATCTTCATGATGTCCCACAGTCTGACAGTCTGTGTGTTAAAAACAGGATCTTCATGATGTCCCACAGTCTGACAGTCTGTGTGTTAAAAACAGGATCTTCATGATGTCCCACAGTCTGACAGTCTGTGTGTTAAAAACAGGATCTTCATGATGTCCCACAGTCTGACAGTCTGTGTGTTCTAACAGGATCCATATGTAGGGTCTTAATTTGATCACTCTTTTTGTTGCTGAAAATGTCCTGCTGCTCTGCAGGAAGTCTTGACCTTGGGTTCTATCTGACATTTTGACGTAGAGCTGCTCTTTAGGTGGTCCGTTACATGTGATATGTCAGAGTTCAGAAAAAGTTTAAAAAAAAAAAAAAAGACAAATCAGAAGTTTTACAATTTACAACAAAGTACGTTCATCTCTAGGAGACAGAACACGTCTCCTTCCTGAGCGGTATGACGGCTGCGTGGTCCCATGGTGTTTATACTTGTGTACTATTGTTTGTACAGTTGAACGTGGTACCTTCAGGCGTTTGGAAATTGCTCCCAAGGATGAACCAGACTTTTGGAGGTTTACAAAAAAAAAATCAGAGGTCTTGGCTGATTTCTTTTGATTTTCCCATGATGTCAAACAAAGAGGCACTGAGTTTGAAGGTAGGCCTTGAAATACATACACAGGTACACATCCAATTGACTCAAATGATGTCAATTAGCCTATCAGAAGCTTTTAAAGCCATGACATCATTTTCTGGAATTTTCCAAGCTGTTTAAAGGCACAGTCAACTTAGTGTATGTAAACTTCTGACCCACTGGAATTGTGATACAGTGAATTATAAGTGAAATAATCTGTCTGTAAACAATTGTTGGAAAAATTACTTGTGTCATCCACAAAGTAGATGTCCTAACCGACTTGCCAAAACTATAGTTTGTTAACAAGAAATTTGCAGAGTGGTTGAAAAACGAGTTTTAATGACTCCAACCTAAGTGTATGTAAACTTCCGACTTCAACTGTAAATGTGATATTTCTAAAAACCTGTTTTTTGCTTCGTCATTATGGGGTATTGTGTGTAGATTGATGAGGGAAAAAAACAAAACAATTTTATCCATTTTAGAATAAGGCTGTAACGTAACAAAATGTGGAAAAAATCAAGGGGTCTGAATACTTTTTCCGAATGCACTGTATGAGGCAGAAAGAGAGCCGTATGAGATTAGAACACATGTACACATCGTGAGGCTGTATATTATTTACAGATTTGAGATCTGTGGTTGAAGTTGCTTGATTTTCCGATGAAACAGACCAAAGTTGTCTTTAATATTGTTAAGATGGATCGTTTACGCCACAGACCCAGGAGACAGCTTGGCGGTGTTCAGTAGGGCACACCATGGCGTGTTTGAAACCTTTTTGAAAACAGGCAAGGTTCTACCTTGAACTTGAACTACCTGAAACACTAAAATGAACGTTTCTTATTTGACAAGATCTGGCTGCATCTCCCCGATTCTCTCTTGTTTCGCAACGTTTTTATCCGTAATGAACAGCACCCAGGCAACCCCCTTTAACATGCTACAGGCCAAACTAAAAGAGATTTAAAGGAAGACAGACATGCTTTTATTCTGAAGACTAAAAAGCATTTAGTCTCTGTTGATGCGTTTGTAAATGAAGTATAATTCCCTCACGGCGTAACACCAGTAGAATGTGGAAACGGGTTTCTGATGGAAACGATAATAAGATGTTACCGAAGGCTCTTTCTACACAATTTGATTTGATGCTACCTTGGATTCTATTGGAATTCTATAGCATTCTATTGGAATTCTATAGCATTCTATTGGAATTCTATAGCATTCTATTGGAATTTTATATCATTCTATTGGAATTTTATAGCATTCTATTGGAATTCTATTTGACCCCAAAGGCAGCTTCTGTTTGGCTTTGTTGTTTCCATAGAGACAGAGCCCTCCCACCCCGGACTGGGCTCATCATTACATGCGTGGTCTTCAGAGCGTGGTCTTATTAAATGTATTTTTTCTTGTCTCCTGTGATCATTGGTCCTGGTAACTGTCTATGTCAATGTCTGCATCCCCAAGTCTCCACACTTATCCCCCAAGTGTACACTTGTCTTGCACACTTTCTCGCATGGATTTAACAAAAATGGTGGAAACTCCCAGCCTCCGGCCAATGCATACACCAATCCTATGCGGAGTGCGCAAGCGTACACTCCTGGACAAAGGGTGTAGACTCGGGACACGGCCTAGGAATGAAGCGCTAGTTGCTGATCATGTGAAAGAGACTGAAAGATCTACCAACATCACTAACACAGTTTCTGGTGATCTGGTGCCACCTGCTGGTGAACCACAGCTCACTGCCTGTATTCACATAGCGTCTGAGTAGGAGTGGTGATCTAGGATCAGTTTGGACTTTTAGATCATGATGGAATAACATGAAATGGCCAGGGGACACCTGATCCTAGGTCACCACTCCTACTGAGAGACGCTTTAATGAATACAGGTGTAGGTACTCTACTAGTACAAGGGTCTGGTAACTCCAGTCCTGGAGAGATGGTCTCTATTCAAAAAAATCATTTCCATATTTTTTTTTCACCTTTATTTAACCAGGTAAGCCAGTTGAGAACAAGTTCTCATTTACAACTGCGACCTGGCCAAGATAAAGCAAAGCAGTGCGATAATAACAACACAGAGTTACATATGGGGTAAAAAACATAAAGTCAAAAATACAACAGAAAATATATATACAGTGTGTGCAAATGTAGCAAGTTATGGAGGTAAGGCAATAAATAGGCTATAGTGCAAAATAATTACAATAGTATTAACACTGGAATGCTAGATGTGCAAGAGATTATGTGCAAATAGAGATACTGGGGTGCAAAAGAGCAAAATAAATAACAATATAGGGATGAGGTAGTTGGGTGGGCTAATTTCAGATGGGCTGTGTACAGGTGCAGTGATCGGTAAGGTGCTCTGACAACTGATGCTTAAAGTTAGTGAGGGAGATAAGAGTCTCCAGCTTCAGAGATTTTTGCAATTCGTTCCAGTCATTGGCAGCAGAGAACTGGAAGGAATGGCGGCCAAAGGAGGTGTTGGCTTTGGGAATGACCAGTGAGATATACCTGCTGGAGCGCAGACTACGGGTGGGTGCTGCTATGGTGACCAATGAGCTAAGATAAGGCGGGGATTTGCCTAGCAGTGATTTATAGATGGCCTGGAGCCAGTGGGTTTGACGACGAACATGTAGTGAGGACCAGCCAACAAGAGCGTACAGGTCACAGTGGTGGGTAGTATATGGGGCTTTGGAGACAAAACGGATGGCACTGTGATAGACTACATCCAATTTGCTGAGTAGAGTGTTGGAGGCTATTTTGTAAATGACATCGCCGAAGTCAAGGATCGGTAGGATAGTCAGTTTTACGAGGGCATGTTTGGCAGCATGAGTGAAGGAGGCTTTGTTGCGAAATAGGAAGCCGATTCTAGATTTAACTTTGGATTGGAGATTCTTTATGTGAGTCTGGAAGGAGAGTTTACAGTCTAACCAGACACCTAGGTATTTGTAGTTGTCCACATACTCTAGGTCAGACCCGTCAAGAGTGGTGATTCTAGTCGGGTGGGCGGGTGCCAGCAGCGTTCGATTGAAAAGCATGCATTTAGTTTTACTAGAGTTTAAGAGCAGTTGGAGGCTACTGAAGGAGTGTTGTATGGCATTGAAGCTCGTTTGGAGGTTTGTTAACACAGTGTCCAATGAAGGGCCAGATGTATACAAAATGGTGTCGTCTGCGTAGAGGTGGATCTGAGAGTCACCAGCAGCAAGAGCGACATCATTGATATACACGGAGAAAAGTGTCGGCCCAAGAATTGAACCCTGTGGCACCCCCATAGAGACTGCCATAGGTCCAGACAACAGGCCCTCCGATTTGACACACTGAACTCTATCTGAGAAGTAGTTGGTGAACCAGGCGAGGCAGTCATTTGAGAAACCAAGGCTATTTAGTCTGCCAATAAGAATGCGGTGGTTGACAGAGTCGAAAGCCTTGGCCAGGTCGATGAAGACGGCTGCACAGTACTGTCTATTATCAATCGCGGTTATAATATCGTTTAGGACCTTGAGCGTGGCTGAAGTGCACCCATGACCAGCTCGGAAACCGGATTGCATAGCGTATAAGGTACGGTGGTATTCGAAATGGTCGGTGATCTGTTTGTTAACTTGGCTTTCAAATACTTTCGAAAGGCAGGGCAGGATGGATATTGGTCTGTAGCAGTTTGGATCTAGAGTGTCACCCCCTTTGAAGAGGGGGATGACCGCGGCAGCTTTCCAATCTCTGGGGATCTCAGACGTTATGAAAGAGAGGTTGAACAGACTAGTAATAGGGGTTGCGACAATTTCGGCGGCTAGTTTTAGAAAGAAAGGGTCCAGATTGTCTAGCCCAGATGATTTGTAGGGGTCCAGATTTTGCAGCTCTTTCAAAACGTCAGCTGTCTGAATTTGTGTGAAGGAGAAGCGGGGGGGGCATGGGCAAGTTTCAGCGGAGGGTGCAGAGTTGGTGGCCGGGGTAGTGGTAGCCAGATGGAAAGCATGGCCAGCTGTAGCAAAATGCTTGTTGAAATTCTCGATTATTGTAGATTTATCGGTGGTGATAGTGTTTCCTAGCCTCAGTGCAGTGGGCAGCTGGGAGGAGGTGCTGTTATTCTCCATGGACTTTACAGTGTCCCAAAACTTTTTGGAGTTCGTGCTACAGGATGCAAATTTCTGTTTGAAAAAGTTAGCCTTTGCTTTCCTGACTGCTTGTGTATATTGGTTCCTAACTTCCCTGAAAAGTTGCATATCGCGGGGGCTATTTGATGCTAATGCAGTACGCCACAGGATGTTTTTGTGCTGGTCAAGGGCAGTCAAGTCTGAGGAGAACCAGGGTCTATATCGGATCTTAGTTCTGTATTTTTTGAATGGGGCATGTTTATTTAAGATTGAGAGGAAATTACTTTTAAGGAACAACCAGGCATCCTCTACTGACGGAATGAGATCTATATTCATCCAGGATACCTGGGCCAGGTCAATTAGGAAGGCCTGCTCGCTAAAGTGTTTCAGGGAGCGTTTGACAGTGATGAGGGGTGATCGTTTGACCGCGGACCCGTTACGGACGCAGGCAATAAGGCAGTGATCGCTGAGATCCTGGTTGAAGACAGCTGAGGTGTATTTAGAGGGTATGTTAGTCAGGATGATATCTATGAGGGTACCCATGTTTACGGATTTAGGGTTGTACCTGGTAGGTTCGTTGATAATTTGCATGAGGTTGAGGGCATCTAGTTTGGATTGTAGGATGGCCGGGGTATTAAGCATATCCCAATTTAGGTCACCAAGCAGTACGAACTCTGAGGATAAATGGGGGGCAATCAATTAACATATGGTGTCCAGGGCACATCTGGGGGCTGAGGGGGGTCTGTAGCAAGCGGCAACAGTGAGAGACTTATTTCTGGAAAGGTGGATTTTTAGAAGTAGAAGCTCAAACTGTTTGGGCACAGACCTGGATAGTATGATAGAGCTCTGCAGGCTATCTCTACAGTAGATTGCAACTCCACCCCCTTTGGCAGTTCTATCTAGACGGAAAATGTTATAGTTGGGGATGGAAATTTCAGAATTTTTGGTGGCCTTCCTGAGCCAGGATTCAGACACTGCTAGAACATCAGGGTTGGCGGAGTGTGCTAACGCAGTGAATAACTCAAACTTAGGAAGTAGACTTCTGATGTTTACGTGCAAGAAACCAAGACTTTTGCGATTACAGAAGTCAGCAAATGATAGCGCCTGGGGAGTAGGAGTGATACTGAGGGCTGCAGGGCCTGGGTTAGCCTCTACATCACCAGAGGAACAGAGGAGGACTAGAATAAGGATACGGCTAAAGGCTTTAAGAACTGGTCTTCTAGTGCGTTGGGTACATAGAATAAAGGGGGCAGATTTCCGGGTGTTGTAGAAAAGATTCAGGGCATTATGTACAGACAAGGATATGGAAGGATATGAGTAAAGTGGGGGTAAACCTAAGCGTTGGGTAACAATTAAAGAGATAGTATCACTAGAGGCACCAATTGAGTCGGTCTCTGCGTGTCTGGGGGGTGGGACAAAGGAGCTATCTAAGGCAGGTTTAGCTGGGCTGGGGGATCTACAGTGAAATAGTACAATTAGAAATAACCAAAACAACAATAAGCTAACCATGTTTGGGCTGAGGCTAAACATAAACAGGATGTAGTACCGTAAAAAGGAACAGTCCAGCAGACATCAGCTGTATAGCTGAGTTATCATAAGGTCCGGTGAACAGCAATAGGATAGTTCGGAGGCTGCTAAAGCGCTAGCAGGTAAGAGGCCACGGCTAGCGTGTGCTAGCGGGCCGGGGCTAGCAGATGGAATCTTCGTGGTCGACGTCGTCGTAACCACATCAGACGATTTCGTCGGCAGACCAGTCGTGTAGGATCGGCGGGGCTCCGTGTCAACACTAGGTGGTCCCGTCCGGTTGACAGAGAGGTAGATAGCCGGGAGATGGGCCTAGCTCAGGATGATTAGCCAGACCACAGCGTCCATTTAGTTTAAGCTAGCTGGTAGCGATGAATCCGGAGTTAAAGGTCCAGTGATTCAGTGATTCCGGCAGAAAAACTGATATGTTCTGGGTCGATAACGCGCTGTGCAGACTGGCCGAATATCCGGTGATTAATATCCAGTGACTAAATTAATCCCGCAGAAAAAAAATCCAATGTTCTGGGTGAAATACCGCTAACTGTGGCTAATAGCAAGTAGCTAGTTAGCTGGCTAGCTAGTTTCAACTGGAGATTCTATATAAAAGGTAAGTCAATAATAGAATCCGTTCCACATTGAGTGAGGCGGGTTGCAGGAAAGTATATTTTGTAGAAGGATGAAAAGTCTGATAGGGAAATATGTACGAAAAATACAAAAAAAACAGGGTATTTACAGGCTATTTACAGACACACGACAAAAACAGAACTGCACTAATTCGCCATCTTGGATAAGAGAGGGTCTCTATTCAAGGGTCTGGTAACTCCAGTCCTGGAGAGATGGTCTCTATTCAAGGGTCTGGTAACTCCAGTCCTGGAGAGATGGTCTCTATTCAAGGGTCTGGTAACTCCAGTCCTGGAGAGATGGTCTCTATTCAAAGGGTCTGGTAACTCCAGTCCTGGAGAGATGGTATCTATTCAAAGGGTCTGGTAACTCCAGTCCTGGAGAGATGGTCTCTATTCAAAGGGTCTGGTAACTCCAGTCCTGGAGAGATGGTCTCTATTCAAAGGGTCTGGTAACTCCAGTCCTGGAGAGATGGTCTCTATTCAAGGGTCTGGTAACTCCAGTCCTGGAGAGATGGTCTCTATTCAAAGGGTCTGGTAACTCCAGTCCTGGAGAGATGGTCTCTATTCAAAGGGTCTGGTAACTCCAGTCCTGGAGAGATGGTCTCTATTCAAGGGTCTAGTAACTCCAGTCCTGGAGAGATGGTTTCTATTCAAAGGGTCTGGTAACTCCAGTCCTGGAGAGATGGTCTCTATTCAAGGGTCTGGTAACTCCAGTCCTGAAGAGATGGTCTCTATTCAAAGGGTCTGGTAACTCCAGTCCTGGAGAGATGGTCTCTATTCAAAGGATCTGGTAACTCCAGTCCTGGAGAGATGGTCTCTATTCAAAGGGTCTGGTAACTCCAGTCCTGGAGAGATGGTCTCTATTCAAGGGTCTGGTAACTCCAGTCCTGGATAGATGGTCTCTATTCAAGGGTCTGGTAACTCCAGTCCTGGAGAGATGGTATCTATTCAAAGGGTCTGGTAACTCCAGTCCTGGAGAGATGGTCTCTATTCAAAGGGTTTGGTAACTCCAGTCCTGGAGGGATGGTCTCTATTCAAAGGGTCTGGTAACTCCAGTCCTGGAGGGATGGTCTCTATTCAAGGGTCTGGTAACTTGTTACGTGAATTATTTAACAAACTATTTTAGTGTCTCTGTGCGTCTCCCAAAAGGTTGTAAGTCTTTTGGGATTTAAGTAACGGCCAGAGTCCCGGTCTGCATAGTCAGAGATATTTATTCATTGACAATTCTGCCATCACAGTTTCAGAGTCCATCTTTTATACTTCATACAAAAATAAATCCCTCCCCTCTGTAGGTGGGCTGTAGTTTTCCACTCTAAAACTGCTCTACTGACCATCAGTTCACACACACACACATATACACACATGCATACATACACACACACACACACACATATCCTACTCCCTGCATTACTCAGTTATTGCCGTTCTCACAATATTCTGCACCATGTTTTCATAACAGTTTCTCCCCTCCCTAAATTGGGAGGCCTCTTTATCTTAGTTTCTCAGTTGTCTTTGTTGTCTGGCCTAACTCTTACTCACATTGCTAAATAGTGGCTCAATGCCATAGCCTTTACTGGTCCTACACTCACACATTTCTAACACATTATACACAGATTCAGGGTGTAATAATTAGTCATTAATAATTAATCTATCAATTCCACCCTTTGACTAAATATTACACACATACAAAATATATGTTGTTATAGAAATGAATCACACTCATTGAAGTATATACGTTGGTTTGCATATAAAAACATTACAGGTTCATCAGGGTTGCCCCATGATTAAAAGTGTAACGTTACTTTTTAGCAATGGTAACTAGTACATCATACTTAAAACGAGACTTTAATACACAAAAGATCATTACAATAACTTTTAAACTAGAGATTTATAGTTCTAGGAAAACATCCAGTCTCAAACTATCTGGATCGTCGTCGTCCTCCACCAAGCCTGGTAGGTCATATCCTTCATTCCTTAGGTCGGAGTCCGGGATTGGGCCGTATCTCACCATCTGTTGGGAAACCGCCCTCTCCATCGCCTTGCTCACCAAACCTCGGACACAGGGAATAAGACAACATCCACAAAGAACAAGTATACCCATAGAAGCTATAACTGCACCCAGAATAGTTACAACAATAGTTTTCCATTTACCAAATATGTTATCAAACCAACCGTTTAGGGAGCTATCAATACCAGAGTTCTCAGCCAGTTCGTTCGCCAGCGTGGTGAGTCCCTGAAGCGCTTTGGTCACGGACCCGTCCGGTGCTGTATTGTTTGGGGATGAAAGTACAGCACATAGATCCAAACAGAACACAAACCCCGTCCCGCTCAGCCAAAAGCATATCTAAAGCTATTCTATTCTGCCATGTCATTAAGCTAGTTGCCGCTGTCTGCTCAGCTAATCCCTTTATTGCATCACGAGTGTGGTTTATAAATCTTTGTTGGTTATAGTAAATATAATTTATCCAATCTAAGCTTTTATTAATTGTTGACCACCAGAAAATACTTGATTCAAACCCAGCTGCGATCTGATTCCTAGCTTTGAATTCTTCTGGAACCCCTCGAGGTACTCCTATCTCATCAATATATACAGTGGGGAAAAAAAATATTTAGTCAGCCACCAATTGTGCAAGTTCTCCCACTTAAAAAGATGAGAGAGGCCTGTAATTTTCATCATAGGTACACGTCAACTATGACAGACAAATTGAGAAAAAAATATCCAGAAAATCACATTGTAGGATTTTTAATGAATTTATTTGCAAATTATGGTGGAAAATAAGTATTTGGTCACCTACAAACAAGCAAGATTTCTGGCTCTCACAGACCTGAAACTTATTCTTTAAGAGGCTCCTCTGTCCTCCACTCGTTACCTGTATTAATGGCACCTGTTTGAACTTGTTATCAGTATAAAAGACACCTGTCCACAACCTCAAACAGTCACACTCCAAACTCCACTATGGCCAAGACCAAAGAGATGTCAAAGGACACCAGAAACAAAATTGTAGACCTGCACCAGGCTGGGAAGACTGAATCTGCAATAGGTAAGCAGCTTGGTTTGAAGAAATCAACAGTGGGAGCAATTATTAGGAAATGGAAGACATACAAGACCACTGATAATCTCCCTCGATCTGGGGCTCCATGCAAGATCTCACCCCGTGGGGTCAAAATGATCACAAGAACGGTGAGCAAAAATCCCAGAACCACACGGGGGGACCTAGTGAATGACCTGCAGAGAGCTGGGACCAAAGTAACAAAGCCTACCATCAGTAACACACTACGCCGCCAGGGACTCAAATCCTGCAGTGCCAGACGTGTCCCCCTGCTTAAGCCAGTACATGTCCAGGCCCGTCTGAAGTTTGCTAGAGTGCATTTGGATGATCCAGAAGAGGATTGGGAGAATGTCATATGGTCAGATGAAACCAAAATAGAACTTTTTGGTAAAAACTCAACTCGTCGTGTTTGGAGGACAAAGAATGCTGAGTTGCATCCAAAGAACACCATACCTACTGTGAAGCATGGGGGTGGAAACATCATGCTTTGGGGCTGTTTTTCTGCAAAGGGACCAGGATGACTGATCTGTGTAAATGAAAGAATGAATGGGGCCATGTATCGTGAGATTTTGAGTGAAAACCTCCTTCCATCAGCAAGGGCATTGAAGATGAAACGTGGCTGGGTCTTTCAGCATGACAATGATCCCAAACACACCGCCCGGGCAATGAAGGAGTGGCTTCGTAAGAAGCATTTCAAGGTCCTGGAGTGGCCTAGCCAGTCTCCAGATCTCAACCCCATAGAAAATCTTTGGAGGGAGTTGAAAGTCCGTGTTGCCCAGCGACAGCCCCAAAACATCACTGCTCTAGAGGAGATCTGCATGGAGGAATGGGCCAAAATACCAGCAACAGTGTGTGAAAACCTTGAAGACTTACAGAAAAAGTTAGACCTGTGTCATTGCCAACAAAGGGTATATAACAAAGTATTGAGAAACTTTTGTTATTGACCAAATACTTATTTTCCACCATAATTTGCAAATAAATTCATTAAAAATCCTACAATGTGATTTTCTGGATTTTTTTTCATCATTTTGTCTGTCATAGTTGACGTGTACCTATGATGAAAATTACAGGCCTCTCTCATCTTTTTAAGTGGGAGAACTTGCACAATTGATGGCTGACTAAATACTTTTTTCCCCCACTGTATCCTTTCATCAAAGGATCCCGGGAGGAGGTCCTACTTTCTACGTGACAACTCACCAGTCTCTGACACGTTTGATTGTTTACATATGTAGGTGAGTTCACAATCTGTTATCACCACACAACCATCAGATGTCAGCACGGGCCTGGTTTTGGTTCCTAAAATCCTCTGGCTGCAACAAAGAGGAGAGATTAGTCATGGTCTCTTTAGTTGTGACATTATCTGTGTGGGAGCAGGAGCTAAGATGCCCTACCCTGTAACCTATCTTACTAGTCCTAGAAAAACAATAAGAATCCCCTGAGACTTCAAACGGAGGCAACCTAGGTCGGGGTGACTTTGTTATCGGGGGATACAGATAGTGCAAGTTACTACAAGACTCCATCACCACATTCCCAGGTGGCTTGAACAATTTAATCATGGAGGATAAACCTGACAGAGAATTAAAGCCTGTCAAGGAGAACGGAGTAGTTGTTAACCTTGGTTTGGCTGTCCCACAGGCATAACAGTCCTCTTTAGACATAGTTCTTGCCGTATACTGAACCCATTCCAACCACAGGTCCAGATTTCTACACCCCGTCTCCACCTGTACTACTTCCTTCAGGTCTATAGGGTGCACAATCTTCACCACAGCCCCGGTCTCACTACCTCCCTCAGAGAGGTTTACAATATAGGGTGCCCCAGTTGAAGAGGTTATCTCACTTGTTCAGGTCTGTAACCTGTTTTAGCGTAATTCAGACTTTCAGACAGTACCTACCCTTATATGGGTCGCACTGCCATTTTCTGGTAATTCCCTACTTTCACAATACTACACCTGTCCTTAAACTGTGTATGGAGATTGACATATCCCCCCCGCTTGGTATGAGCAACTACATAGTCCCAGGATGTACATGGTGACATACATATGGTGATGTCCTTCCCTAAAGTCCCTAGTACTTCCCCTTTCCCTACGTCTAGCTGTCTCCTATGCCTTCGTAGACTGTGCTCAGGTATTATTTTATCAACTTGTGTTAGGTTAACTACTACTTCTGGCGGATCAGGAGGGTTTGAGTGTGTTAGGAATATGGCCCCCACAATCAGACAGCTACCTACCGTCAGGAGACCTGTGAATCCCCACCCTCGCCATGAGAACATGTCAGACGCCAGAGGCCAACCCATTGCTTTACCTTCTATCGAACTCACACAGGGATGATCAGACAGGGTAAGGGAATCTTCGTTAAGGAGCCAACCCCCGAGCCCTAGTGGTGATCGGTTCTTTCTCCTAACTCTGTGTTTGTTCGTCAGGTGTAACTGGGTTTACCTTTTTGCAGTGTGTGACATGCACCCAGGTGGATCTTTCGGCGATTCTTACAGCGAAGGCCGTCACCAACAGGACCTGATATAGATCTTCCCAACGGGGCTGCTTCCAGTTTTTCTTCTTTAAGGATTGGATCCACACCCAGTCACCTGGTTGGATGGAGTGCGTTACCTTCTCCTTTAGTTCACCTGTGGGGCACAAAACCTCTGGCATACAGGTGTGGTTAATACACTACCTTCTCACGTGTTCTGCTAGGGTGCTCTCTAGTTATATGTCTGCCTGTCTGGTCCTGCCAACTGTAAGGTCTTCCAAACACTTTCTCAAAGGGGGACAACCCATCTTTATCTGGGGTTCCTCTAAATGTCTTTCCTTCACTCCGTGATAACTCTATAAAATCCATTTCCAATTGCTGGAAGGGGTACTTAGCCGGAGGATACTCACCCTGAGGTGCCCTTTGTCTGCCCTGGTGATTTTTTATTTTTATTTTTATAATTAGTAATGCAACAAAGTGTTGTCTAATCTGCTCTACCATCCATCCCTCCTCTTGACACATGTCACTGCCCATGTGTCAATATTACCACCTACCTAAACAATCACTTAGGTAATATTGGTAATTTATCATCCAATTGCCATCCCTTATTTATTTTTGAGACTGTCCCTTGCTTCTTTATTGCTCCTATCTTCCTGATCTCATTACTAAATAAATGATCTAGGTAATAGCTGTTTCACATTAGATTGTGCCTTCCTCTGATTACTGCAGCTCATTGCATTAACATTTAGTTTCAAATACCAACTTGTTGTTTATTAAAGCATACTAATAATGAAATTTAAATGACAACATTTGATAATACCTCAATTTACTTCTATCCCGTAAAAGTAATCCAAGATTAGTACAATTGACTAGCAACAGGTATCCCTCATTCAGGGAAAGCTCTCTCTCTTCTGTTATTCTATGGTTCAAATCATATATATTATTACCAAATTATAATCTTCTTCACACTTTTTACAGTATTATAAATTACCCTCAACTTAGTAAAATAAACTATCTTAAAGTCCTCCTCTCATGCCTTTAAAATTTACCAGTGTGGATGATTAATTAACACCAGAAAGTTAAAACAGAGTTCAGAGGCAATTGAAATTATTCAACGAACTGTTCCATCCCATAGTATACCAAACATTACCATTATTCTAAATATTTCATAAATGTTACTTATCCCAAGTGTTCATTAAGTCCTCATGACATTCATTCTCATAAGAAATCATATATACCCCAAACTCAGCCAGAAGCTAAAAAACTCCATAAAATTCACTGTGCGTGCTCCTCTAAGACCTATCACCCTTGACCTGCTGAAAACCCTCCAAAATTGAAACAACAAGGCTTTATAAACATCATACTAGGTGTGTTGTTTTTTATTTGAAAACCCCAATTAAAAAACAACAACCAAACAGCCAGGTCATGAGGACTCCTGATTTCTCTCTTCCCCTTCTGCCTACAGTTTCTTAACTGGTGCCCTTTCCTTGCACGGTAACTACACGGTTCCTCACATTCTCTAGCAAAATGTCCCGTTTTGTCACAATTGTAACACTTCCACTCACTCCTGTCTCCACTATTACCGTTTCCTTCTTGTCTGTCTTTGCTACCGTAACCTCTCTTCTCTCCTAGGTATTGACTAATAGTCTCACTGTCTCTAATTCAACACAAAACCCCATCATCCAATGTACTCCCAGCAGAACTGAAAAAAAAAATAAACAGACTGTGATTTCCAGGACACTGCACCTTTGTTTCTGGCCTCACTATCTCCCCGGGAATTGGCCCTCCCTCAAGGTCCCTCCCAATCTGCTCTTGGTAAACTGCAAACCTTTTATTGCTTCTGGTTTCATAGGGTATTGCTTCTGATACGGCCTATGATTAGATTTGGGTATCACCTGTACTGGAATTACCCCTTTTTATTAATCCTACGTCTGCTGGACCCCGGGACCACAAATGCTCTGGAACTTCTTTTTTAAGTCTGACTCCTGTTGTTCTGTCAACAGGTATTCCTCTCCTCAGCATCTGCTATTCTCATCTAAATGTACTATCTGTGGATGGGCTGTGTTGATCGCCACTCACAATATTGACCCAATCAGTGATCCTCTTACCCTTGGATACCCACTGGCCCATGTATTTCCAGTCCTCTGCTGGCTCCTTTGCTAGGGACACACGTGGGCTCCATCTTTCCCTGAACTTTGGGGCCCTAGTTCCACCTCCACTGCTGCGTGGGTGTTGTCATAGTGAAACCATTTCAAGGCTATAGTCCTTTCTGTGGTTTTTAAATAATGCTTCCTCATAGATTGCATCTGGACCTGGGTGTTGGTTATACCAGAGAGTACAGTGTAGGTCATCGGGGGACATTTTAGTGGGGCCTGGTACTACATCACCAGCAAGTTCCATCAAGGTTCGGGGAATATCAGTTATTCCCCCCCTAAACAAATCTTGCCTATACCAATAACATGGCTCCCCTTCCCCACAGACCACCATATTGTCTCTGACTATGTGTGCTTTCATTCCCCTCTCAGTGGAAATGACGGCCACATTCAATTTAGTCATTACATCACGCCCTAGTAAATTTACCGGACACAGCTTAGATATCAGGATGGGTATGGTTGCCTCTCCTCCTGATTGGTCATGTTTTAGGGTTATTGGGGCTGATAACCTTTCAATAAATTGATGACCAGAGGCAGATCGCACTATGATTTTCTTCCCATCAATCCTGACTCCATCTGGCTTGTCTGTTGCACAGATTGCTGTCCTGCAGGCTCCCGTATCACAAAGGAATTTAATTTTCTTACCCATTACTGTCAATGTCAAATAAGGTTTCTGTTCCTGTTGAAGTGCTAAGTCAATAGTAGCCAATTCAAACACCTCACAATTTGGATCAATGGGTTCCGTAGTCTCCCCCTCACTAGAGTCTACTCTTTCTCCCTCAAGGACTAGTCACGCCTTATCTTCCTCTTCCTCACGCTCAAAGCTGGGGGATGGACTTCTCTCTCGCTCTTCTCTCTTTTCTCTCCCCGGTTTCCCTTCTTGCCCTCTCCTTTATGTTTGCAGCGGGAAAAGTTATGGCCCATCTTGCCACAGTATTTACACGGGGCCTCACATTCTTTGGCGAAGTGCCCTCCCTTGTTACAGTTAAAGCCCCTATTCTCCCCCCCCCCCCCCGTGGCCTTCACTCTTTCCTGCCTTATCTCCTCTCTCTCCTGGGTTTCTAGTTCTACCCGCCATCTCTCCCAGAGTGGCAATTAGTTACTCTGCATCTTCCTCTTCTTTCTTGGTTCTGTCCTGTCTGTTATTCTGCTCATGATGGATTGCATGTCTCTCTGAGGCTATTCCACAATTCAGTTATTTTCCCAACATACTCTCCGTGATCGGCCCATGGCAAAAGTGTCCTCTGGGAATCCCCTGAAACCCACTGCCCTCTTAACGGCAGCCCAAACCTTACTATTCCTGTTTTGGGGTGGGTCATTCCTTCTACCGCTCTGGCCACGTCCTCTGTGTTCATGGCCTGTCTGCTAAATGGCATATTATTATTATTACTGTATACATCTAAGGTTGCTGGGGCCCCTTTCATTCCCCAGCCAATAGATTAGGTAAGGCTATCAGTGGGTACTGGCCCCCTCCTACTCTCTCTCTCTCTCTCTCACTACTTATTTCTCCTTTACACACCTTATGTATCTGTTTAAGCATGGATTCGAGTTTATCTGCGTCTAGACGTCCCTCAAAACCATACCTCTCCCTCCACCTGGTTATATAATGGAGATTTCTTCTATCCCTGGATTCCATTTTAATTACATCAAGTATTTCTCGTTCCCCAGTAAATTCTGGGACCTCTTGTGAGGATTTGCCCCCCCATGGTTGGTAATGTTAAAAATCCCTTAGCCACCTCTTCTATAGAACAAGTCAATTTAACAAGTCATTCAAAATAGCTTCACACAACAACACCTTGAATCACCCCTTCCTGTATATGTAGTCTTGACTAGTCCCCCAGAATTATCGCATACTTTTACAGAGGGATTGATCCCCACAATGTAATCTTGATAATTCCTGACAGTCTCATACAACAGGAATGGGTTCTCCCTCCTCTATACAACCACCTGGAATTATTCATAGATGTGACTTTTGAGCAAACATTAGGTCTCACACGTATACAACCTTACATGATTATTGGTTAACACCATCGGTAACCCGGAGTTTATAAGGCTCCAGAACGGATAGAGTTACAGAAAAATCTACAGTTTTCATATCATCAAAGACACAAACATCACAAGAAGACAAGTTAGGAAACGTTGAGATGTTTTTATTATTAAAACGGAGGTAAAACCTTTAAGAATGAAAGTGATGAAACAAGATCTAACAGTGGAAAGGGTCATATCCCTGTAGACAGGTGTGACTGGTAGTCATGACCAACATCACTAACACAGTTGACTCCACTAGGACAGATCTACCAAACATCACTAACACGGTTGACTCCACTAGGACAGATCTACAAAACATCACTAACACGGTTGACTCCACTAGGACAGATCTACAAAACATCACTAACACGGTTGACTCCACTAGGACAGATCTACAAAACATCGTTAACACGGTTGACTCCACTAGGACAGATCTACAAAACATCACTAACACAGTTGACTCAACTAGGACAGATCTGTAGCTCAGTTGGTAGAGCGTGGCGCTTGCAACCCCAGGGTTGTGGGTTCATTTCCCAGGGCAGTATGAAAATGTATGCACTCACTAACTGTAAGTCGCTCTGGATAAGAGCGTCTGCTAAATGACAAAAATTTAAAAAATCTGTATCACTATGTCTGTATATTCAGGTTCCTAACTAATTAGTGACCTTAAAGCATCAATCAAGACAAGGGTGGAGCGAAAAACCCGCAGACGCTCGGCCCGGTTGTTGTGGATCCTTCATTGGATTGGTAATGCTATTGAAAACACATAAAACACTGTTTCTGTTTCCCCTTTTAGATGTAGCAGCGAGAACAGCCGACTCCAGCGACCACTAGATCTCAGGGGTTAAAGACAGTAACCTTTCACCTCTCACCTCGGGGGCCAGAGTGGCCTTCAATCTAGATAGACAGAACCCCAACACGTATCTATCTATGCCAGGACCACAGTCTGTACGTCGCTGTAGGGTCCATAGCGACCATACCGGTCCTTGCCGACCACGATGACGTTGGTGGTACCCGATTGGTACTTGGTTACCGTGACAGCCATGGGCAGGGCCAGGGCCTTGACCACACCCACATTCCTCCAGGAGGGGTAGGAGTCCTGTGAGATGTAGATACTGGGGGGAGGGGGAGGAGAGAGGGAGGGGGGGAGAGGGAGGAGAGAGGGAGGAGGAGGAGGGGTAGGAGAGAGAGGGAGGGGTAGGAGAGAGAGGGAGGGGTAGGAGAGAGGGGGATGGGGAGGAGAGAGAGGGAGGGGGGAGAGGGAGGAGAGAGGGAGGAGGAGGAGGGGTAGGAGAGAGAGGGAGGGGTAGGAGAGAGAGGGAGGGGGAGGAGAGAGGGGGAGGGGGAGGAGAGAGGGGGAGGGGGAGGAGAGAGAGGGAGGGGGAGGAGAGAGAGGGAGGGGGAGGAGACATTCCTTTATGTTTCTTTTTTTTAATGGTAATCATAATCACCAAAATAGCACACTTGTCCCCATTCACTTTCACAGATCGTTAGCTAGGGGAGGCTAAAGTTAGCCCTCAGTGTGAGAGCCGGGCGGCTCTGTGTGCATCCGTACCTGTAACTGTCCATGTCTGGCGCTGCGGGGTCTTCCTCGGTGACCCTCCAGTGGATGACCAGACAGGGGGAAGGGTTTCGGATACGGGCCAGGTGCACTAGGGGCTTCTGGGGGATGGAGTGGGAGGCTGCCTCCAGGGGGAGGGAGGAGGGGAAGGGGGTCGGGGGGAGAGGAGGGAGACGGAACAGCAGCTCACTCTGAGTGGGAGGAACACGGAGAGCAACAGGAAGACGAGGGGAGACGGGAGGAGAGGAAGAGGAGGAGTCCTCCGTCTTAACAGTGTTTTCCATCTTCACCGCGCTCTCCGTTTTAACTGGAACTTCAGGAGCTGGAGACATGACTGGTGGTCCGGTCACAGGTACTGCTGAAGCCTCCACCTTCTACGCAGAAGACAAGGGAGAGGTGACACGGTTTGAGAGTTACAGAGAAAGAAAGACAGAAAATAAAGAAAATTACTTATTACATCTTCCTATATTGTTGCTGGACCAAGCCCATTAATAACCACTATCAGAAGACTATATTGTTGCTGGACCAAGCCCATTAATAACCACTATCAGAAGACTATATTGTTGCTGGACCAAGCCCACTAATAACCACTATCAGAAGACTATATTGTTGCTGGACCAAGCCCATTAATAACCACTACCAGAAGACTATATTGTTGCTGGACCAAGCCCATTAATAACCACTATCAGAAGACTATATTGTTGCTGGACCAAGCCCATTAATAACCACTATCAGAAGACTATATTGTTGCTGGACCAAGCCCATTAATAACCACTATCAGAATACTATATTGTTGCTGGACCAAGCCCATTAATAACCACTATCAGAATATTATATTGTTGCTGGACCAAGCCCATTAATAACCACTATCAGAAGACTATATTGTTGCTGGACCAAGCCCATTAATAACCACTATCAGAAGACTATATTGTTGCTGGACCAAGCCCACTAATAACCACTATCAGAAGACTATATTGTTGCTGGACCAAGCCCATTAATAACCACTACCAGAAGACTATATTGTTGCTGGACCAAGCCCATTAATAACCACTACGAGAAGACTATATCGTTGCTGGACCAAGCCCATTAATAACCACTATCAGAAGACTATATCGTTGCTGGATCAAGCCCATTAATAACCACTATCAGAAGACTATATCGTTGCTGGACCAAGCCCATTAATAACCACTATCAGAAGACTGTTGTTGCTGGACCAAGCCCATTAATAACCACTATCAGAAGACTATATCGTTGCTGGACCAAGCCCATTAATAACCACTATCAGAAGACTATATCGTTGCTGGACCAAGCCCATTAATAACCAATATCAGAAGACTATATCGTTGCTGGACCAAGCCCATTAATAACCACTATCAGAAGACTATATCGTTGCTGGACCAAGCCCATTAATAACCACTATCAGAAGACTATATCGTTGCTGGACCAAGCCCACTAATAACCACTATCAGAAGACTATATTGTTGCTGGACCAAGCCCACTAATAACCACTATCAGAAGACTATATTGTTGCTGGACCAAGCCCACTAATAACCACTATCAGAAGACTATATTGTTGCTGGACCAAGCCCACTAATAACCACTATCAGAAGACTATATTGTTGCTGGACCAAGCCCACTAATAACCACTATCAGAATATTATATTGTTGCTGGACCAAGCCCATTAATAACCACTATCAGAAGACTATATTGTTGCTGGACCAAGCCCATTAATAACCACTATCAGAAGACTATATTGTTGCTGGACCAAGCCCATTAATAACCACTATCAGAAGACTATATTGTTGCTGGACCAAGCCCATTAATAACCACTATCAGAAGACTATATTGTTGCTGGACCAAGCCCATTAATAACCACTATCAGAAGACTATATTGTTGCTGGACCAAGCCCATTAATAACCACTATCAGAAGACTATATTGTTGCTGGACCAAACCCATTAATAACCACTATCAGAAGACTATATTGTTGCTGGACCAAGCCCATTAATAACCACTATCAGAAGACTATATTGTTGCTGGACCAAGCCCATTAATAACCACTATCAGAAGACTATATTGTTGCTGGACCAAGCCCATTAATAACCACTATCAGAAGACTATATTGTTGCTGGACCAAGCCCATTAATAACCACTATCAGAAGACTATATTGTTGCTGGACCAAGCCCATTAATAACCACTATCAGAAGACTATATTGTTGCTGGACCAAGCCCATTAATAACCACTATCAGAAGACTATATTGTTGCTGGACCAAGCCCACTAATAACCACTATCAGAATACTATATTGTTGCTGGACCAAGCCCATTAATAACCACTATCAGAAGACTATATTGTTGCTGGACCAAGCCCATTAATAACCACTATCAGAAGACTATATTGTTGCTGGACCAAGCCCATTAATAACCACTATCAGAAGACTATATTGTTGCTGGACCAAGCCCATTAATAACCACTATCAGAAGACTATATTGTTGCTGGACCAAGCCCATTAATAACCACTATCAGAAGACTATATTGTTGCTGGACCAAGCCCATTAATAACCACTATCAGAAGACTATATTGTTGCTGGACCAAGCCCATTAATAACCACTATCAGAAGACTATATTGTTGCTGGACCAAGCCCATTAATAACCACTATCAGAAGACTATATTGTTGCTGGACCAAGCCCATTAATAACCACTATCAGAAGACTATATTGTTGCTGGACCAAGCCCATTAATAACCACTATCAGAAGACTATATTGTTGCTGGACCAAGCCCATTAATAACCACTATCAGAAGACTATATTGTTGCTGGACCAAGCCCATTAATAACCACTATCAGAAGACTATATTGTTGCTGGACCAAGCCCATTAATAACCACTATCAGAAGACTATATTGTTGCTGGACCAAGCCCACTAATAACCACTATCAGAATACTATATCGTTGCTGGACCAAGCCCATTAATAACCACTATCAGAAGACTATATCGTTGCTGGACCAAGCCCATTAATAACCACTATCAGAAGACTATATCGTTGCTGGACCAAGCCCATTAATAACCACTATCAGAAGACTATATCGTTGCTGGACCAAGCCCATTAATAACCACTATCAGAAGACTATATCGTTGCTGGACCAAGCCCATTAATAACCACTATCAGAAGACTATATCGTTGCTGGACCAAGCCCATTAATAACCACTATCAGAATATTATATCGTTGCTGGACCAAGCCCACTAATAACCACTATCAGAATATTATATCGTTGCTGGACCAAGCCCACTAATAACCACTATCAGAAGACTATATCGTTGCTGGACCAAGCCCACTAATAACCACTATCAGAAGACTATATCGTTGCTGGACCAAGCCCATTAATAACCACTTTCAGAAGACATTGGGAGTGACAGATAGAGTGCAGAGAGGTAAGAGCGCAGCTGAACCGTACCGGTACTTGAGGAAAGAGAACGGGAGAAGGAGGAGGAGAGGTAGAAGGAGGGCTGTTGTGTTTCTCTCCATTCCTCTCCTTTTCAATTTTCCTGTCTGGGGCCTTCTTATTGGACATCTAGGAGAGACAAACAACCAATCACAGACGAGCTGTTAGTGTCAGCACGTCATCAGTAGTTGGGGTGTTTGTTTGTGTGTAGTGAGTGTAGTGTGTGTGTGTGTGTGTGTAGTGTGTGTGTGTGTAGAGTGTGTGTGTAGTGTTTGTGTGTAGTGTGTGTGTAGTGTGTGTGTGTGTAGTGTATAGGTGTGTGTGTGTGTGTAGTGTGTGTGCGTGTAGTGTGTGTGTGTAGTGTGCTGTGTGTGTGTAGTGTGTGTGTGTAGTGTGCTGTGTGTGTGTGTGTGTGTAGTGTGTAGAGTGTGTGTGTAGTGTTTGTGTGTAGTGTGTGTGTGTGTAGTGTGTGTGTAGTGTGTGTGGTGTGTGTGTGTGTGTAGTGTGAGTGGTCCTCTGTAGCTCAGCTGGTAGAGCACGGTGCTTGTAATGCCAAGGTAGTGGGTTCGATCCCCGGGACCACCCATACACAAAAATGTATGCACACATGACTAAATCGCTTTGGATAAAAGCTTCTGCTAAATGGCATATTATTATTATTATATTATGTAGTGTGTGTGTGTGTAGAGTGTGTGTGTGTGTGTTTAGTGTGTGTGTGTGTAGAGTGTGTGTGTGTGTGTAGAGTGTGTGTGTGTAGAGTGTGTGTGTGTAGTGTGTGTGTGTGTGTAGAGTGAGTGTGTGTGTATGTGTAGTGTGTGTGTGTGTGTGTATGTGTAGAGTGTGTGTGTGTGTGTGTGTGTGTGTGTGTGTGTAGAGTGAGTGTGTGTGTATGTGTAGTGTGTGTGTGTGTGTATGTGTAGAGTGTGTGTAGAGTGTGTGTGTGTGTGTAGAGTGTGTGTGTGTAGTGTGTGTGTGTGTGTAGAGTGAGTGTGTGTGTATGTGTAGTGTGTGTGTGTGTGTATGTGTAGAGTGTGTGTGTAGTGTGTGTGTGTGTTTGTAGGTTACCATTTTCTGCCAGAAGCCATCTACACTCTTCTTCTTCCTGTCCTCCTCATCAGAATCTGACCTGAAGAACATGGATTATAGATATTAGTACACTACCAGTCAAAAGTTTGGACACACCTACTCATTCAAGGGTTTTTCTTTATTTTTACTATTTTCTATATTGTAGAATAGTGAAGACATCAAAACTATGAAATAACACATATGGAATCATGTAGTAACCAAAAAAGTGTTAAACAAATCAAAATACATTTTATATTTGAGATTCTTCAAAAAGCCACTCTTTGCCTTGATGACAGCTTTGCACACTCTTGGCATTCTCTCAACCAGCTTCATGAGGTAGTCACCTGGAATGCATTTCAATTAACAGGTGTGCCTTCTTAAAAGTTAATTTCTGGAATTGCTTTCCTTCTTAATGCGTTTGAGACAATCAGTTGTGTTGTGACAAGGTAGGGGAGGTATACAGAAGATAGCCCTATTTGGTAAAAGACCAAGTCCATATTATGGCAAGAACAGCTCAAATAAGCAAAGAGAAACGACAGTCCATCATTACTTTAAGACATGAAGGTCAGTCAATACGGAACATTTCAAGAACTTTGAACGTTTCTTCAAGTGCAGTCGCAAAAACCATTAAGCGCTATGATGAAACTGGCTCTCATGAGGACCGCCACAGGAATGGAAGACCCAAAGTTACCTCTGCTGCAGAGGATAATTTCATTAGAGTTACCAGACTCAGAAATTGCAGCCCAAATAAATGCTTCACAGAGTTCAAGTCACAGACACATCTCAACATCAACTGTTCAGAGGTGACTGTGTGAATCAGGCTTTCATGGTCAAATTGCTGCAAAGAAACCACTACTAAAGGACACCAATAAGAAGAAGAGACTTGCGTGGGCCAAGAAACACGAGCAATGGACATTAGACCGGTGGAAATGTGTCCTTTGGTCTGGAGTCCGAATTTGAGATTTTTGGTTCCAACTGCCTTGTCTTTGTGAGACGCGGTGAGGGTGAACGGATGATCTCCGCATGTGTATTTCCCACCGTAAAGCATGGAGGAGGAGGTGTTATGGTGTGGGGGTGCTTTGCTGGTGACACTGTCTGTGATTTATTTAGAATTCAAGGCACACTTAACCAGCATGGCTACCACAGCATTCTGCAGTGATACGCCATCCCATCTGGTTTGGCCTTAGTGGGACTATCATTTGTTTATCAACAGGACAATGACCCAACACACCTCCAGGCTGTGTAAGGACTATCCAAACTTTTGATGGGTACTGTATATGTATGTATGTATATATACACTGCTCGTGAGGTCTAGCATTGTCTTGCATTAGGAGGAACCCAGGGCCAACCGCACCAGCATATGGTCTCACAAGGGGTCTGAGGATCTCATCTCGGTACCTAATGGCAGTCAGGCTACCTCTGGCGAGCACATGGAGGGCTGTGCGGCCCCCAAAGAAATGCCACCCCACACCATGACTGACCCACCGCCAAACCGGTCATGCTGGAGGATGTTGCAGGCAGCAGAACGTTCTCCACGGCGTCTCCAGGCTCTGTCACGTCTGTCACATGTGCTCAGTGTGAACCGGCTTTCATCTGTGAAGAGCACAGGGCGCCAGTGGCGAATTTGCCAATCTTGGTGTTCTCTGGCAAATGCCAAACGTCCTGCACGGTGTTGGGCTGTAAGCACAACCCCCACCTGTGGACATCGGGCCCTCATACCACCCTCATGGAGTCTGTTTCTGACCGTTTGAGCAGACACATGCACATTTGTGGCCTGCTGGAGGTCATTTTGCAGGGCTCTGGCAGTGCTCCTCCTGCTCCTCCTTGCACAAAGGCGGAGGTAGCAGTCCTGCTGCTGGGTTGTTGCCCTCCTACGGCCTCCTCCACGTCTCCTGATGTACTGGCCTGTCTCCTGGTAGCGCCTCCATGCTCTGGACACTACGCTGACAGACACAGCAAACCTTCTTGCCACAGCTCGCATTGATGTGCCATCCTGGATGAGCTGCACTACCTGAGCCACTTGTGTGGGTTGTAGACTCCGTCTCATGCTACCACTAGAGTGAAAGCACCGCCAGCATTCAAAAGTGACCAAAACATCAGCCAGGAAGCATAGGAACTGAGAAGTGGTCTGTGGTCACCACCTGCAAAACCAGTCCTTTATTGGGGGTGTCTTGCTAATTGCCTATAATTTCCACCTGTTGTCCATTCCATTTGCACAACAGCATGTGAAATTTATTGTCAATCAGTGTTGCTTCCTAAGTGGACAGTTTGATTTCACAGGAGTGTGATTGACTTGGAGTTACATTGTGTTGTTTGAGTGTTCCCTTAATTTTTTTGAGCAGTATATATGTATGTATGTATATATGTGTGTGTGTGTGTGTGTGTGTGTGTGTGTGTGTGTGTGTGTGTGTGTGTATATATATATATATATATATATATATATATATATACACACACACACACACACACACACACATATATACAGTTGAAGTCGGAAGTTTACATACACTTAGGTTGGAGTCATTAAAAGTCGTTTTTCAACCACTCCACAAATGTCTTGTTATCAAACTATAGTTTTGACAAGTAAGTAATTTTTCCAACAATTGTTTACAGACAGATTATTTCACTTATAATTCACTGTATCACAATTCCAGTGGGTCAGAAGTTTACATACACTAAGTTGACTGTGCCTTTAAACAGCTTGGAAAATTCCAGAAAATTATGTCATGGCTTTAGAAGCTTCTGTTATTTGACATAATTTGAGTCAATTGGAGGTGTACCTGTGGATTTATTTCAAGGCCTACCTTCAAACTCAGTGCTTCTTTGCTTGACATCATGGGAAAATCAAACGAAATCAGCCAAGACCTCTGAAAAAACATTGTAGACCTCCACAAGTCTGGTTCATCCTTGGGAGCAATTTCCAAACGCCTGAAGGTACCACATTCATCTGTACAAACAATAGTACGCAAGTATAAACACCATGGCCCATGCAGCCGTCATACCGCTCAGGAAGGAGACGCGTTCTGTCTCCTAGAGATGAACGTACTTTGGTGCGCAAAGTGCAAATCAATCCCAGAACAACAGCAAAGGACCTTGTGAAGATGCTGGAGGAAACAGGTACAAAAGTATCTATATCCACAGTAAAACGAGTCCTATATCGACATAACCTGAAAGGCCACTCAGCAAGGAAGAAGCCACTGCGCCAAAACCGCCATAAAAAAAGCCAGACTACGGTTTGCCACTGCACATGGGGACAAAGATCGTACTTTTTGGAGAAATGTCCTCTGGTCTGATGAAACAGAAATAGAACTGTTTGGCCATAATGACCATCGTTATGTTTGGAGGAAAAAGGGGGACGCTTGCGAGCCGAAGAACACCATCCCAACCGTGTAGCACGGGGGTGGCAGCATCATGCTGTGGGGGTGCTTTGCTGCAGGAGGGACTGGTGCATTTCACAAAATAGATGGCATCATGAGGAAGGAAAATTATGTGGATATATTGAAGCAACATATCAAGACATCAGTCAGGAAGTTAAAGCTTGGTCGCAAATGGGTTTTCCAAATGGAGAATGACCCCAAGCATACTTCCAAAGTTGTGGCAAAATGGCTTAAGGACAACAAAGTCAAGGTATTGGAGTGGCCATCACAAAGCCCTGACCTCAATCCAATAGAAAATGTGTGGGCAGAACTGAAAAAGCGTGTGCGAGCAAGGAGGCCTACAAACTTGACTCAGTTACACCAGCTCTGTCAGAAGGAATGGGCCAAAATTCACCCAACTTATTGTGGGAAGCTTGTGGAAGGCTACCCGAAATGTTTGACCCAAGTTAAACAATTTAAAGGCAATGCTACCAAATACTAATTGAGTGTATGTAAACTTCTGACCCACTGGGAATGTGATGAAAGAAATAAGAGCTGAAATAAATCATTCTCTCTACTATTATTCTGACATTTCACATTCTTAAAATAAAGTGGTGATCCTAACTGACCTAAGACAGGGAATTTTTACTAGGTTTAATGTCAGGAATTGTGGAAAACTGAGTTTAAATGTATTTGGCTAAGGTGTATGTAAACTTCTGACTTCAACTGTAAAATAAAGAAAACTGGTACTGTATGCATATATATATATATTACTATACACTGAACAAAAATATAAATGCAACATGTAAAGTGCTGGTCCCATGTTTCATGGACGTACTGCCAAATTCTCTAAAACAACTTTGGAGGCGGCTTATGGTAGAGAAATAACATTACATTCTCTGGCAACAGCTCTGGTGGACATTCCTGCAGTCAGCATGCCAATTGCGCGCTCCCTCAAAACTTGAGACATCTGTAGCATTGTGTTGTGTGACAAAACTGCACATTTTAGAGTGGCCTTTTATTGTCCCCAGCACAAGGTGCACCTGTGTAATGATCATGCTGTTTAATCAGCTTCTTGATACAATACACCTTACAGGTGGATGGACTATCTTGACAAAGGAGAAATGCTCACTAACAGGGATGTAAACATATTTCTGCACAGAATTTGAGAGAAATAAGCTTTGTGTGCGTATGGAACATTTCTGGGATCTTTTATTTCAGCTCATGAAACATGGGACCAACACTTTACATGTTGCGTTTATATTTTTGGTTACAAAAATGGTTCGCTCCTACAGACAGTCAGTCACGTGGCCGTGGCTTGTTATGTTAAAGCAGGCAGACAGGCATCCAGTTACTGTTCGATTGAACGTCAATCTGGCTAGTCTGAAACTGTCAGAGAGTTTCTGTCTAGAGGGGTGAAGACTTGGCTAGTCTGAAACTGTCAGATAGTTTCTGTTTAGAGGGGTGAAGACTTGGCTAGTCTGAAACTGTCAGAGAGTTTCTGTTTAGGAGGGGTGAAGACTTGGCTAGTCTGAAACTGTCAGAGAGTTTCTGTCTAGAGGGGTGAAGACTTGGCTAGTCTGAAACTGTCAGAGAGTTTCTGTTTAGGAGGGGTGAAGACTTGGCTAGTCTGAAACTGTCAGAGAGTTTCTGTTTAGAGGGGTGAAGACTTGGCTAGTCTGAAACTGTCAGAGAGTTTCTGTTTAGAGGGGTGAAGACTTGGCTAGTCTGAAACTGTCAGAGAGAGTTTCTGTTTAGAGGGGTGAAGACTTGGCTAGTCTGAAACTGTCAGAGAGTTTCTGTTTAGAGGGGTGAAGACTTGGCTAGTCTGAAACTGTCAGAGAGTTTCTGTTTAGGAGGGGTGAAGACTTGGCTAGTCTGAAACTGTCAGAGAGTTTCTGTTTAGAGGGGTGAAGACTTGGCTAGTCTGAAACTGTCAGAGAGTTTCTGTTTAGAGGGGTGAAGACTTGGCTAGTCTGAAACTGTCAGAGAGTTTCTGTTTAGAGGGGTGAAGACTTGGCTAGTCTGAAACTGTCAGAGAGAGTTTCTGTTTAGAGGGGTGAAGACTTGGCTAGTCTGAAACTGTCAGAGAGTTTCTGTTTAGAGGGGTGAAGCCTTGGCTAGTCTGAAACTGTCAGAGAGAGTTTCTGTTTAGAGGGGTGAAGCCTTGGCTAGTCTGAAACTGTCAGAGAGTTTCTGTTTAGAGGGGTGAAGACTTGGCTAGTCTGAAACTGTCAGAGAGAGTTTCTGTTTAGAGGGGTGAAGACTTGGCTAGTCTGAAACTGTCAGAGAGTTTCTGTTTAGGAGGGGTGAAGACTTGGCTAGTCTGAAACTGTCAGAGAGTTTCTGTTTAGAGGGGTGAAGACTTGGCTAGTCTGAAACTGTCAGAGAGTTTCTGTTTAGGAGGGGTGAAGACTTGGCTAGTCTGAAACTGTCAGAGAGTTTCTGTTTAGGAGGGGTGAAGACTTGGCTAGTCTGAAACTGTCAGAGAGTTTCTGTTTAGAGGGGTGAAGACTTGGCTAGTCTGAAACTGTCAGAGTTTCTGTTTAGAGGGGTGAAGACTTGGCTAGTCTGAAACTGTCAGAGAGTTTCTGTTTAGAGGGATGAAGATTTGGCTAGTCTGAAACTGTCAGAGTTTCTGTTTAGAGGGGTGAAGACTTGGCTAGTCTGAAACTGTCAGAGAGAGTTTCTGTTTAGAGGGGTGAAGACTTGGCTAGTCTGAAACTGTCAGAGAGAGTTTCTGTTTAGAGGGATGAAGACTTGGCTAGTCTGAAACTGTCAGAGAGTTTCTGTCTAGAGGGGTGAAGACTTGGCTAGTCTGAAACTGTCAGAGAGAGTTTCTGTTTAGAGGGGTGAAGACTTGGCTAGTCTGAAACTGTCAGAGAGTTTCTGTTTAGAGGGGTGAAGACTTGGCTAGTCTGAAACTGTCAGAGAGTTTGTCTAGAGGGGTGAAGACTTGGCTAGTCTGAAACTGTCAGAGAGTTTCTGTTTAGGAGGGGTGAAGACTTGGCTAGTCTGAAACTGTCAGAGAGAGTTTCTGTTTAGGAGGGGTGAAGACGTGGCTAGTCTGAAACTGTCAGAGAGTTTCTGTTTAGGAGGGGTGAAGACTTGGCTAGTCTGAAACTGTCAGAGAGTTTCTGTTTAGGAGGGGTGAAGACTTGACTAGTCTGAAACTGTCAGAGAGAGTTTCTGTTTAGGAGGGGTGAAGACTTGGCTAGTCTGAAACTGTCAGAGAGAGTTTCTGTTTAGGAGGGGTGAAGACTTGGCTAGTCTGAAACTGTCAGAGAGAGTTTCTGTTTAGGAGGGGTGAAGACTTGGCCAGTCTGAAACTGTCAGAGAGAGTTTCTGTTTAGAGGGGTGAAGACTTGGCTAGTCTGAAACTGTCAGAGAGTTTCTGTTTAGAGGGGTGAAGACTTGGCTAGTCTGAAACTGTCAGAGAGAGTTTCTGTTTAGGAGGGGTGAAGACTTGGCTAGTCTGAAACTGTCAGAGAGAGTTTCTGTTTAGAGGGGCAAAGACTTGGCTAGTCTGAAACTGTCAGAGAGTTTCTGTTTAGAGGGGTGAAGACTTGGCTAGTCTGAAACTGTCAGAGAGTTTCTGTTTAGAGGGGTGAAGACTTGGCTAGTCTGAAACTGTCAGAGAGTTTCTGTTTAGGAGGGGTGAAGACTTGGCTAGTCTGAAACTGTCAGAGAGTTTCTGTTTAGAGGGGTGAAGACTTGGCTAGTCTGAAACTGTCAGAGAGAGTTTCTGTTTAGAGGGGTGAAGACTTGGCTAGTCTGAAACTGTCAGAGAGAGTTTCTGTTTAGAGGGGTGAAGACTTGGCTAGTCTGAAACTGTCAGAGAGTTTCTGTTTAGAGGAGGGGTGAAGACTTGGCTAGTCTGAAACTGTCAGAGAGAGTTTCTGTTTAGAGGGGTGAAGACTTGGCTAGTCTGAAACTGTCAGAGAGTTTCTGTTTAGAGGGGTGAAGACTTGGCTAGTCTGAAACTGTCAGAGAGTTTCTGTTTAGAGGGGTGAAGACTTGGCTAGTCTGAAACTGTCAGAGAGTTTCTGTTTAGGAGGGGTGAAGACTTGGCTAGTCTGAAACTGTCAGAGAGTTTCTGTTTAGAGGGGTGAAGACTTGGCTAGTCTGAAACTGTCAGAGAGTTTCTGTTTAGAGGGGTGAAGACTTGGCTAGTCTGAAACTGTCAGAGAGTTTCTGTTTAGAGGGGTGAAGACTTGGCTAGTCTGAAACTGTCAAGAGAGTTTCTGTTTAGAGGGGTGAAGACTTGGCTAGTCTGAAACTGTCAGAGAGTTTCTGTTTAGGAGGGGTGAAGACTTGGCTAGTCTGAAACTGTCAGAGTTTCTGTTTAGAGGGGTGAAGACTTGGCTAGTCTGAAACTGTCAGAGAGTTTCTGTTTAGAGGGGTGAAGACTTGGCTAGTCTGAAACTGTCAGAGAGTTTCTGTTTAGGAGGGGTGAAGACTTGGCTAGTCTGAAACTGTCAGAGAGTTTCTGTTTAGAGGGGTGAAGACTTGGCTAGTCTGAAACTGTCAGAGTTTCTGTTTAGAGGGGTGAAGACTTGGCTAGTCTGAAACTGTCAAGAGAGTTTCTGTTTAGAGGGGTGAAGACTTGGCTAGTCTGAAACTGTCAGAGAGTTTCTGTTTAGGAGGGGTGAAGACTTGGCTAGTCTGAAACTGTCAGAGTTTCTGTTTAGAGGGGTGAAGACTTGGCTAGTCTGAAACTGTCAGAGAGTTTCTGTTTAGAGGGGTGAAGACTTGGCTAGTCTGAAACTGTCAGAGAGAGTTTCTGTTTAGGAGGGGTGAAGACGTGGCTAGTCTGAAACTGTCAGAGAGTTTCTGTTTAGGAGGGGTGAAGACTTGGCTAGTCTGAAACTGTCAGAGAGTTTCTGTTTAGGAGGGGTGAAGACTTGACTAGTCTGAAACTGTCAGAGAGAGTTTCTGTTTAGGAGGGGTGAAGACTTGGCTAGTCTGAAACTGTCAGAGAGAGTTTCTGTTTAGGAGGGGTGAAGACTTGGCTAGTCTGAAACTGTCAGAGAGAGTTTCTGTTTAGGAGGGGTGAAGACTTGGCCAGTCTGAAACTGTCAGAGAGAGTTTCTGTTTAGAGGGGTGAAGACTTGGCTAGTCTGAAACTGTCAGAGAGTTTCTGTTTAGAGGGGTGAAGACTTGGCTAGTCTGAAACTGTCAGAGAGTTTCTGTTTAGGAGGGGTGAAGACTTGGCTAGTCAAACTGTCAGAGAGTTTCTGTTTAGAGGGGTGAAGACTTGGCTAGTCTGAAACTGTCAGAGAGAGTTTCTGTTTAGGAGGGGTGAAGACTTGGCTAGTCTGAAACTGTCAGAGAGAGTTTCTGTTTAGAGGGGCGAAGACTTGGCTAGTCTGAAACTGTCAGAGAGTTTCTGTTTAGAGGGGTGAAGACTTGGCTAGTCTGAAACTGTCAGAGAGTTTCTGTTTAGAGGGGTGAAGACTTGGCTAGTCTGAAACTGTCAGAGAGTTTCTGTTTAGAGGGGTGAAGACTTGGCTAGTCTGAAACTGTCAGAGAGTTTCTGTTTAGAGGGGTGAAGACTTGGCTAGTCTGAAACTGTCAGAGAGAGTTTCTGTTTAGAGGGGTGAAGACTTGGCTAGTCTGAAACTGTCAGAGTTTCTGTTTAGAGGGGTGAAGACTTGGCTAGTCTGAAACTGTCAGAGAGTTTCTGTTTAGAGGGGTGAAGACTTGGCTAGTCTGAAACTGTCAGAGAGTTTCTGTTTAGGAGGGGTGAAGACTTGGCTAGTCTGAAACTGTCAGAGAGTTTCTGTTTAGAGGGGTGAAGACTTGGCTAGTCTGAAACTGTCAGAGAGAGTTTCTGTTTAGAGGGGTGAAGACTTGGCTAGTCTGAAACTGTCAGAGTTAGTTTCTGTTTAGAGGGGTGAAGACTTGGCTAGTCTGAAACTGTCAGAGTTTCTGTTTAGAGGGGTGAAGACTTGGCTAGTCTGAAACTGTCAGAGAGTTTCTGTTTAGAGGGGTGAAGACTTGGCTAGTCTGAAACTGTCAGAGAGTTTCTGTTTAGGAGGGGTGAAGACTTGGCTAGTCTGAAACTGTCAGAGAGTTTCTGTTTAGAGGGGTGAAGACTTGGCTAGTCTGAAACTGTCAGAGAGTTTCTGTTTAGAGGGGTGAAGACTTGGCTCGTCTGAAACTGTCAGAGAGTTTCTGTTTAGAGGGGTGAAGACTTGGCTAGTCTGAAACTGTCAGAGAGTTTCTGTCTAGAGGGGTGAAGACTTGGCTAGTCTGAAACTGTCAGAGAGTTTCTGTTTAGGAGGGGTGAAGACTTGGCTAGTCTGAAACTGTCAGAGAGTTTCTGTTTAGGAGGGGTGAAGACTTGGCTAGTCTGAAACTGTCAGAGAGAGTTTCTGTTTAGGAGGGGTGAAGACTTGGCTAGTCTGAAACGGTCAGAGAGTTTCTGTTTAGGAGGGGTGAAGACTTGGCTAGTCTGAAACTGTCAGAGAGTTTCTGTTTAGGAGGGGTGAAGACTTGGCTAGTCTGAAACTGTCAGAGAGTTTCTGTTTAGGAGGGGTGAAGACTTGGCTAGTCTGAAACTGTCAGAGAGTTTCTGTTTAGAAGGGTGAAGACTTGGCTAGTCTGAAACTGTCAGAGAGTTTCTGTTTAGAGGGGTGAAGACTTGGCTAGTCTGAAACTGTCAGAGAGTTTCTGTTTAGGAGGGGTGAAGACTTGGATAGTCCCATTAGAACATTTTCTAAACCCATCTCCCCCCCACAGAACATAATGCAGCATCTGACGCAATTACGTGAAATTTTGTTCAGGCGGTCTGAGATGATCAACAACGTAATTATCTTGACCAACGAGACACGTAAAAAGCGTCCTGTCCGATCCTCGAGATCAACATTATTTCCCGCACTTTTGGCTGTTGATCTGGTATCACACCAGCTCTTTATCAATTCAGAGAATCCTTTTCTTGAATCAGCTGATGTAGCTATAAAATGTCCCAGCGTAAAATAAAAATCACCTGGACACCAAACGAGCAACACGACACAACAAGTATTACGCATCATTATCGAAGACCCCGTTAATGACAGTGTGGATTATGGTTTTTATTAAAATCGTCATGTTAAAGCGACTCTTTCAGAATTCTATAGGCTCCAAGCGCGATAAAGGGTTTTAAATCACGATAAAGGGTTTTAAATCACGATAAAGGGTTTTAAATCACGATAAAGGGTTTCAAATCACGATAAAGGGTTTTAAATCACGATAAAGGGTTTTAAATCAACTCGTGATTTTATATTGAATGACCCTCTTTTTATTATCTCAATAACATAAATAAAATGGCAGATTATTACCAATGACTTATCAACAGCTCTAACAGGTTGTCCACCACAGTTAAAAGTCACTGGCACCCCTGAACTTAGAGAAAGACCCATATAAACGTATTATAAAACTCACTGGCACCCCTGAACTTAAAGAAAGACCCATATAAATGTATTATAAATCCCTACTGTGTGTACTGAGCTATATGTTGAATATATTTACTATCATAGATGGGGGAACACGACCCCCTGTCAGAGCCAGGGGTGAAAACTAGATGGGGGAACACGACCCCCTGTCAGAGCCAGGGGTGAAAACTAGATGGGATTTCTCAGCGGTACAGGACCTACTGTGGTGTGGTGTGGTGTGGTGTGTGTGTGCTGTGTGGTGTGTGTGTGTGTGTGCACTGTGTTGTGGTGTGTGTGTGTGTGTGTGCACTGTGTTGTGGTGTGTGTGTGTGTGTGTGCACTGTGTTGTGGTGTGTGTGTGTGTGTGTGCACTGTGTTGTGGTGTGTGTGTGTGTGTGTGTTGTGGTGTGTGTGTGTGCACTGTGTTGTGGTGTGTGTGGGTGTGTGTGTGTGTGTGTTGTGGTGTGTGTGTGTGTGTGTGTACTGTGGTGTGTGTGTGTGTGTGCTGTGGTGTGTGTGTGTTGTGGTGTGTGTGTGTGTGTCTACCTGTTAATGTCCACAGAACTCAGTCCTCTCTCAGTCTCCGTCTCAGTCAGGTCCACAGAACCAGAACCCAGCATCCTCTGGAGAAACACACACAATTATCTTTCACAAAGATGCATTATCATGACGTAAATGTGCAAAAAATGGTGTGGGAATTATGTCAGCGATCATGTCCGTGTGATCATGACAGTGTCTCTACAGTGTTGTCTGCAAGAGAGGGTGTGTGTGTGTCTGTGTGTGTGTGTGTGAGTGTGTCTGTGTGTGTGTGTGTGTCTGTGTGTGAGTGTCTGTGTGTGTGTGTGTCTGTCTGTGTGTGTGTGTCTGTGTGTGTCTGTGTCTGTGTGTGAGTGTGTCTGTGTGTGTGTGTCTGTGTGTGTGTGTCTGTGTGTGTGTGTCTGTGTGTGTGTCTGTGTGTGTGTGTCTGTGTGTGTCTGTGTGTGTGTCTGTGTGTGTGTCTGTCTTTCTGTGTGTGTGTGTCTGTGTGTGTGTGTCTGTGTGTGTGTGTCTTTGTGTGTGTGTGTGTGTGTGTGTGTCTGTGTCTCTGTGTCTGTGTCTCTGTGTGTGAGTGTGTCTGTGTGTGAGTGTGTCTGTGTGTGAGTGTGTCTGTGTGTGAGTGTGTCTGTGTGTGAGTGTGTGTGTCTGTGTGTGTGTGTGTGTGTGTGTGTGTCTGTGTCTGTGTGTGTGTGTGTGTGTGTGTCTGTGTGTGTGTGTGTGTGTCTGTGTGTCTGTGTGTGTGTGTCCCCTACCTGATTGTGTGTCAGTGTGCCTCCTGGGGTCCCCAGCATCCTGACGTAAGAGATGGCTGCATCCCCTCTCCTCTTCACCTTCTTGATGTGAGCCTGAGAGAGAGAGACAGACAGATTGGGGGTTTACTCCCTGAGCCTGAGAGAGAGAGACAGATTGGGGCCTGAGAGAGACAGACAGACAGATTTGGGCCTGAGAGAGAGAGACAGACATATTGGGGCCTGAGAGAGAGAGACAGACAGATTGGGGCCTGAGAGAGACAGACAGACAGATTGGGGCCTGAGAGAGAGAGACAGACAGATTGGGGCCTGAGAGAGAGAGACAGACAGATTGGGGCCTGAGAGAGAGAGACAGACAGATTGGGGCCTGAGAGAGAGAGACAGACAGATTGGGGCCTGAGAGAGACAGACAGACAGATTGGGGCCTGAGAGAGAGAGACAGACAGATTGGGGCCTGAGAGAGAGAGACAGACAGATTGGGGCCTGAGAGAGAGAGACAGACAGATTGGGGCCTGAGAGAGAGAGACAGACAGATTGGGGCCTGAGAGAGAGAGACAGACAGATTGGGGGTTTATTCCCCCTGTTACTAAATGACGTTGTTCTATGAGGATTATTGATTGTATTCTGCATTGTTGGGAAGGGCCTGTAAGAAGCATTTCACTCTGTAGCTCAGCTGGTAGAGCACGGCGTTTGTAACGCCAGGGTAGTGGGTTCGATCCCCGGGACCACCCATACACAAAAAATTTATGCACACATGACTGTAAGTCGCTTTGGATAAAAGCGTCTGCTAAATGGCATATTATTATTATATTATTATAAGTCTACACCTGGTGTTTGCCAAGCATGTGACAATTCATATTTGAGGGAGAGAGAGGAGAGAGAAAGGGGGGAGAGACAGAGAAAGAGAGAAAGAGGGGGGAGACAGAGAAAGGGGGGAGAGAGAGAAAGAGAGAGAGACAGAGAAAGAGGGGGTGAGAGATAGAGAAAGAGGGGGAGAGAGATAGAGAAAGGGGGGGAGAGAGAGAGAAAGGGGGGAGAGAGAGAGAGAAAGAGGGGGGAGAGATAGAGAAAGAGGGGGGAGAGATAGAGAAAGAGGGGGAGAGAGAGAGAAAGAGGGGGGAGAGAGAGGGGAGAGAGAGAAAGAAAGAGGGGTGAGAGAAAGAGGGGGGAGAGAGAGAAAGAGGGGGGAGAGAGAGAGAGAAAGAGGGGGGGAGAGAGAGAGAAAGAGGGAGGGGGAGAGAGAAAGAGGGTGGAGAGAGAGAGAAAGAGGGGGGAGAGAGAGAGAAAGAGGGGAGAGAGAGAGAGAAAGAGGGGGGAGAGAGAGAGAAAGAGGGGGGAGAGAGAGAGAAAGAGAGAAAGAGGGGGGAGAGAGAGAAAGAAAGAAGGGGGAGAGAGAGAGAGAGAGAGAAAGAGGGGGGAGAGAGAGAAAGAAAGAAGGGGGAGAGAGAGAGAGAGAGAGAAAGAGGGGGGAGAGAGAGAAAGAAGGGTAATCTCTCCTCCGTCAGTCTTCTTCTTCTTTGGAGGGGGGAGAGAGAGACGTGGTTCTCTGTAGCTCAGCTGGTAGAGCACGGCGCTTGTAACGCCAAGGTAGTGGGTTCGATCCCCGGGACCACCCATACACAAAAATGTATGCACGCATGACTGTAAGTCGCTTTGGATAAAAGCGTCTGCTAAATGGCATATTATTATTATTAATATTAGAGAGAGAAAGAGGGGGGAGAGAGAGAGAAAGAGGGGGGAGAGAGAGAGAAAGAGGGGGGAGAGAGAGAGAAAGAGGGGGGGTGAGAGAAAGAAAGAGGGGGGGAGAGAGAAAGAAAGAGGGGGGCAAGAGAGAAAGAAGGGGGAGAGAGAGAGAAAGAGGGGGGAGAGAGAGAGAAAGAGGGGGGAGAGAGAGAGAAAGAGGGGGGAGAGAGAGAAAGAAAGAGGGGGCGAGAGAGAGAGAAAGAGGGGAGAGAGAGATAAAGAAGGGTAATCTCTCCTCCTTCAGTCTTCTTCTTTGGACTTTATTTGGCATTTGGCAACCAACTTTAAGGTGCATCACCGCCACCAACTGGACTGGAGCGCGGACCTCAGTTCATCTTTCCATCACCCACGTGGGTAGATGCTCCTATAAACCAATGAGGAGATGGGAGAGGAGAGGACTTGCAGCGCATCAAACGTCACAAATAGAACCAAGTTCTATATTAGCGAGACGCTCGTTGATACGCACGCGAGCGGTCTGGATGAAACGATTTGAATAACGTGCACGTTGATTTAGCAACGCTCGCGGTGTGGTCAACATGTCATGGCTTCCAAACAACACAGGCTGCTAGTGAACACACACTACACACACACACACACTACACACACACACACACACACTACAGACACACACACACACTACAGACACACACACACTACAGACACACACACACTACAGACACACTACAGACACACATACACAAAAACTATACACACACAAACTACACACACACACACACTACAGACACACACAAACACACACAAACTACAGACACACACACACAAACTACAGACACACACACACAAACTACAGACACACACACACACAAACTACAGATACACAAACTACAGACACACACACACACACACAGTAAACACTTGATCTGAAGTCACGTTACAGGCGAGGGGGAGGAACATTCCAGATGGACCCAGATAACTACCTCCAGCTTGCGTATGGCGAGGTCATATTTGGGTTCACATTCCAGTAGCTGGACCCTCTCTAGTAGAGACTCCATCTTGGATTCAGACTGTTTCATGGCACTATGCACTTCCTGCTGGAGCAGACCTTGGACCTGGGGGAGAACACACACCTGGTTAATACACACACACACACACCTGGTTAATACACACACACACACACCTGGTTAATACACACACACACACACCTGGTTAATACACACACACACACACCTGGTTAATACACACACCTGGTTAATACACACACACCTGGTTAATACACACACACCTGGTTAATACACACACACACCTGGTTAATACACACACACCTGACCCTGGACCTGGGGGAGAACACACACCTGGTTAATACACACACACCTGGTTAATACACACACACCTGACCCTGGACCTGGGGGAGAACACACACCTGGTTAATACACACACACCTGGTTAATACACACACACCTGACCCTGGACCTGGGGAGAACACACACCTGGTTAATACACACACACCAGACCCTGGACCTGGGGAGAACACACACCTGGTTAATACACACACACCTGACCCTGGACCTGGGGAGAACACACACCTGGTTAATACACACACACCAGACCCTGGACCTGGGGGAGAACACACACCTGGTTAATACACACACACCTGGTTAATACACACACACCTGACCCTGGACCTGGGGAGAACACACACCTGGTTAATACACACACACCTGGTTAATACACACACACCTGGTTAATACACACACACACCAGACCCTGGACCTGGGGAGAACACACACCTGGTTAATACACACACACCTGACCCTGGACCTGGGGAGAACACACACCTGGTTAATACACACACACACACACCTGACCCTGGACCTGGGGAGAACACACACCTGGTTAATACACACACCAGACCCTGGACCTGGGGAGACCCCACACCTGGTTAATACACACACACCAGACCCTGGACCTGGGGGAGAACACACACCTGGTTAATACACACACCTGGTTAATACACACACACCTGACCCTGGACCTGGGGGAGAACACACACCTGGTTAATACACACACCTGACCCTGGACCTGTGGAGAACACACACCTGGTTAATACACACACACGTGACCCTGGACCTGGGGAGAACACACACCTGGTTAATACACACACACACACCTGACCCTGGACCTGGGGAGAACACACACCTGGTTAATACACACACACGTGACCCTGGACCTGGGGAGAACACACACCTGGTTAATACACACACACCTGACCCTGGACCTGGGGGAGAACACACACCTGGTTAATACACACACCAGACCCTGGACCTGGGGAGACCCCACACCTGGTTAATACACACACACCAGACCCTGGACCTGGGGGAGAACACACACCTGGTTAATACACACACACCTGACCCTGGACCTGGGGGAGAACACACACCTGGTTAATACACACACCTGACCCTGGACCTGTGGAGAACACACACCTGGTTAATACACACACACCTGACCCTGACCCTGGGGAGAACACACACCTGGTTAATACACACACACACCTGACCCTGGACCTGGGGAGAACACACACCTGGTTAATACACACACCAGACCCTGGACCTGGGGGAGAACACACACCTGGTTAATACACACACACCTGACCCTGGACCTGGGGGAGAACACACACCTGGTTAATACACACACCTGGTTAATACACACACACCAGACCCTGGACCTGGGGGAGAACACACACCTGGTTAATACACACACCTGGTTAATACACACACCAGACCCTGGACCTGGGGAGAACACACACCTGACCCTGGACCTGGGGAGAACACACACCTGGTTAATACACACACCTGGTTAATACACACACCTGGTTAATACACACACACCTGACCCTGGACCTGGGGAGGACACACACCTGGTTAATACACACACACCAGACCCTGGACCTGGGGAGAACACACACCTGGTTAATACACACACACCTGACCCTGGGGAGAACACACACCTGGTTAATACACACACACACACACCTGACCCTGGACCAGGGGAGAACACACACCTGGTTAATACACACACACCTGACCCTGGACCTGGGGAGAACACACACCTGTTTAATACACACACACCTGGTTAATACACACACCTGACCCTGCACCTGGACACACCTGGGGTGTATTCATTAGTGGTACACCCTAGCAAAACGTTTTGCAACGGGAACTGTTTACTGTAAACTCTTTGCAACGTGATGTAAAAGCTGTTGAGTTCTATTTCACCATTCATCTATTGATAGGACAGGCGCCTGTCAGTCACAAAGCCATTGATGACAGGGAAACACTGCTGGTTTGACAGTCTGCTGTCTGTCCCGCCTCCCGGTGCCTGTGTGCGCTGTGGTTGGTTGCAGTCTAATTTCTTTACATGGAGGAGAGGGAGAGCGTGATGCTCCTTCGTCGTCTTTGTGAGTGAATTTCAGGGCTCTACAGAGTCACCGTCTCATTTCAGGGCTCTACAGAGTCACCGTCTCATTTCAGGGCTCTACAGAGTCTCCGTCTCATTTCAGGGCTCTACAGAGTCACCGTCTCATTTCAGGGCTCTACAGAGTCACCGTCTCATTTCAGGGCTCTACAGAGTCACCGTCTCATTTCAGGGCTCTCCAGAGTCACCGTCTCATTTCAGGGCTCTCCAGAGTCACCGTCTCATTTCAGGGCTCTACAGAGTCACCGTCTCATTTCAGGGCTCTACAGAGTCACCGTCTCATTTCAGGGCTCTACAGAGTCACCGTCTCATTTCAGGGCTCTACAGAGTCACCGTCTCATTTCAGGGCTCTACAGAGTCACCGTCTCATTTCAGGGCTCTACAGAGTCACCGTCTCATTTCAGGGCTCTACAGAGTCACCGTCTCATTTCAGGGCTCTACAGAGTCACCGTCTCATTTCAGGGCTCTACAGAGTCTCCGTCTCATTTCAGGGCTCTACAGAGTCACCGTCTCATTTCAGGGCTCTACAGAGTCACCGTCTCATTTCAGGGCTCTACAGAGTCACCGTCTCATTTCAGGGCTCCACAGAGTCACCGTCTCATTTCAGGGCTCCACAGAGTCACCGTCTCATTTCAGGGCTCTACAGAGTCACCGTCTCATGTCAGGGCTCTACAGAGTCACCGTCTCATGTCAGGGCTCTACAGAGTCACCGTCTCATTTCAGGGCTCTACAGAGTCACCGTCTCATTTCAGGGCTCTCCAGAGTCACCGTCTCATGTCAGGGCTCTACAGAGTCACCGTCTCATTTCAGGGCTCTACAGAGTCACCGTCTCATTTCAGGGCTCTACAGAGTCACCGTCTCATTTCAGGGCTCTACAGAGTCACCGTCTCATTTCAGGGCTCTACAGAGTCACCGTCTCATTTCAGGGCTCTACAGAGTCACCGTCTCATTTCAGGGCTCTACAGAGTCACCGTCTCATGTCAGGGCTCTCCAGAGTCACCGTCTCATTTCAGGGCTCTCCAGAGTCACCGTCTCATTTCAGGGCTCTACAGAGTCACCGTCTCATTTCAGGGCTCTACAGAGTCACCGTCTCATTTCAGGGCTCTACAGAGTCACCGTCTCATTTCAGGGCTCTACAGAGTCACCGTCTCATTTCAGGGCTCTACAGAGTCACCGTCTCATTTCAGGGCTCTACAGAGTCACCGTCTCATTTCAGGGCTCTAGATGTACCAGGGTTGTGTTCAGCAGCCATCCTAGATGTACCAGGGTTGTGTTCAGCAGCCATCCTAGATGTACCAGGGTTGTGTTCAGCAGCCATCCTAGATGTACCAGGGTTGTGTTCAGCAGCCATCATAGATGTACCAGGGTTGTGTTCAGCAGCCATCCTAGATGTACCAGGGTTGTGTTCAGCAGCCATCCTAGATGTACCAGGGTTGTGTTCAGCAGCCATCCTATATGTACCAGGGTTGTGTTCAGCAGCCATCCTATATGTACCAGGGTTGTGTTCAGCAGCCATCCTATATGTACCAGGGTTGTGTTCAGCAGCCATCCCAGATGTACCAGGGTTGTGTTCAGCAGGGCACAACGTACCAAAACATTCCACAACAGAAAGCCAAAATTAAAGAGTCACGCCAACAGAATATGACCAGGCTGCTTACCTCATACTTGGAGAACATCTTGGTTGGCTGGTCAGAGTCAGGTGACCCGTCTTCAAGCTCTCTCGTCCTCTTCCTCATCCTGGCAGACAGAACAGAACAGTTCAACTACACGGACCCAAACAGTTAGTGATAGTTCAACTACACGGACCCAAACAGTTAGTTATAGTTCTGCTACACGGACCCAAACAGTTAGTTATAGTTCTGCGTGGTTCACGTGGGGTAAACTAATCCTAGGTGGTTTGCCTAAGACCACTTCTATTAGATGTTCCTTCGCTACCGTACACCACCCTTTGGTTGGTTCTGTCAACGGAACAATGTAGTCCTTTTTGAACAGACTAAAAGGCGATATATCTATTTGACAAGCACTCTGTACAACAGAAAGATATATCTATTTGACAAGCACTCTGTACAACAGAAAGATATATCTATTTGACAAGCACTCTGTACAACAGAAAGATATATCTATTTGACAAGCACTCTGTACAACAGAAAGATATATCTATTTGACAAGCATTCTGTACAACAGAAAGATATATCTATTTTACAAGCACTCTGTACAACAGAAAGATATATCTATTTTACAAGCACTCTGTACAACAGAAAGAAAGTATTTCACTGTTTACCACGGCCAATCTACTGCGGCAATTTCCCCCCTCCACACTTTGTATGAATAATGTTAGTGAACTGTTATTATTTAATCTGACTATTTATGTTATTCGAAAAGCGTCTGGTATGGTCCTTCATCATCAAGATCAGGGGGGTAAAATAACCCCGGACTGTCCATATTGAAATATGTAACTATACTGAACCAAAAAAATTACAAAAAAACGCAACATGCGACAATTTCCAAGGATATCAGTCAATTGAACTAAAATCATTAGGCCCTAATATCTGGATTTCACATGACTAGGCAGGGGGCGGAGCCGTGGGTGGGCCTGGTCTGCGGTTTTGAGGTCGTTTGGACGTACTGCCAAATTCTCTAAAACGACGGTGGAGGCGGCTTACAGTAGAGAAATGAACATTAAATTCTATGGCAACAGCTCTGCTGGACATTCCTGCAGTCAGCATGCCAATTGCACACGCCCTCAAAAACCCTGAGACATCTGTGACATTGTGTTGCGTGACAAAACATTGCACATTTTTAGAGTGGCCTTTAAAAATTGTCCCCAGCACAAGGTGCACCTGTGTAATGATCATGCTGTTTAAATCAGCTTCTTGATATTGCCACACTTGTCAGGTGGACGGATTATCTTGGCAAAGGTTGAAATGCTCACTATCAGGAACCCCAAAACAATTGCAGCACAACATTTGAGAGATCTGGGATCTTTTATTTCAGCTCAAGAAACATGGGACCAACACTTTACATGTTGCATTTATATTTTAGTTCAGTGTACATCAATAGGCCTGAAGGAAATGGCCCTAGCTGCTAGACTAGCCCAGGCCACCAAGCTAGCGGTCACCATCATGAATCAAGTCGACAATCTACTGGTAAATCCTTTTCAATCCTTGTCATATGAAGAGAAATAACGAAGAGAAATTAGAGAAAACGTATCGGTGCTCATCGGACATAAACGTTACACAACAAGTTGGAAATTCGCAAATTCAACAATGGAGTGGTTTGGAAGGAATCAGTGGCTAACTGCAAGCATTGCAAAGCAATCACTAGCCTGCTATTCAGTGGAGTGGATGTGTGGTCCAAGTCTGGGTTTAAGGGTCTCTTTTCCAAGCTTAAAAAATGATAAACATTCCACATTGGCCGTGCTGTCAATCCAGCATGACTTCTGCCGCGCTCAAAACAACTGGGAACTCGGAACTGGGAAATCTCAGACTTCAGTGAGTTCAAGACAACTGGGAACTTGAAATAAAAACGAGGCTCTGACTGGGAATATATATTTTTAACGGTCGTCCAACTCGGAATTGCAAGTCAGGAACTCGGGCCTCTTTCTAGAGCTCCGACCTGAAGATCACTGAAGTCGTCATGATTCGACCTTGTTTTTTTCCCCCAGAGTTCTTAGTTGTCTTGAAAGCACCATAAATCCAGAGAATGCAAAAGACTTTGATGACAAAATTTGATGACAAAATTTGCCCACAAAGGACCGCAGCTCCACCTTCCTGTTCAAGTGAGCACAGCACAACAAGTTGAGTCCAAAAATGTATTGTATGCTGCTGCATACATGATGTAATATGCCAGGGAGATAGTATTACTTTCTTAGCTACAGTATACATAAGTGTATGTTGTGTAGTAAGCTGTTAGTAGCCCATGTGCCTCACCCTAATAATGTGGTCCATTTTACCCTCTTAATTTCGCCTACTGTTCTGACTTGGTGGTGCACATGTAGCCTATAGCCTGTTTTAGAGAAATGTCATCATTGAATATTGTAAGAGCTTTCATTGTCTGCTTATATGCCCCCTTTATTTATCCTACGGTTCTGACTTGGTGTACAGGGAGAATACTGTAAGAACGGCCCATGTTCTGAATTCTGTCGCTGCACATTTCAAAAGTGCTGAACAAATAGTTATATTGACTACGTCCGTCCCAGCTCGCTCATTAAGGTCTTAAATCGAAATTACGGATTGCCTCTTATCCGCTCGTCATCCCCTTATGCCGTAGTTTGGACATCTCAATTGTCAGTAGAAACCACATTTGTTTAAGCAAGTCATCCATGTTTTTTTTTAAAGGCAGACAAGGCTCCTCTGATAGCCAGGTGTATCGGTGGTAAGGTGTTGGGAATCTGCTGTTGGGACAGCTTTATGGAGGCCCTAACAGTTTGTGGGCACCGTTTGTCACCGTTATAGTGCAATTAATGTATTGTTTAGTGTTGTGTAGTGGCTTTGCTGTTATGCATTCCCCAATGAGTTTGCCCCACCAAGATTGACATGCTAAAATAACCACTGCCTAGTCCTATAGCGTTTGAGCGAGCGACAGAGAACATTATTTTAAGATAGTGAACCCTGACCCCAACGACCCCGCAACGACCCCGCAACGACCCCGCATGGAGAGAAAGAGACCTGACGATATGATATTATTATTTACATTTTAGTCATTTAGCAGACGCTCTTATCCAGAGCCACTTACAGTTAAGTGAGTGCATACATTTATTTTTACCTTATTTTTTTTTTCATTACTGGCCCCCCGTGGGAATCGAACCCACAACCCTGGCGTTGCAAACGCCATGCTCTACCAACTGAGCTACATCCCTGCCGGACATTCCCTCCCCTACCCTGGACGACGCTGGGCCAATTGTGCGCCGCCCCATGGGTCTCCTGGTCGCGGCCGGCTACGACAGAGCCTGGATTCGAACCAGGATCTCTAGTGGCACAGCTAGCACTGCGATGCAGTGCCTTAGACCACTGTGCCATATTATATATACCGTATTGGTCCGAATATAAGACGGCCTTTTTTCCCCTCGAAATAGGTCCAAAAAAGTCGGGTCGTCTTATATTCGGGGTCTAGTATTCAGAGCGCAGTTTCTCTTCTTCGGCGCTCCCTTTAAATGTCAATACACATTCGCGGGCACAGATGGCGCCAAAAATTCGTTCCGGACGGAGGGAAGAGGCGTCCTTAACAACCAGCCCGTTACCGGTGTTTAAAGATGGAAAGACAGGCTGACCATTTAGAGACAAGTGGCTCAAAAGTGGGCCAGGTCAATAAACAACAGCGGAGGAGCTATGATGCCAATTTCAAAATAATGGTTGTCAATAAGGCAGAGTCATCTAACAACTGCCAAGCTGCCAAGACATTCGGGGTCACTGAGTGTAATGTAAGAAGATGGCGAGCAGAAAAACAACGTCTAAAAGATGCTAACAGTCAGCGAAAATCCTTCCGTGGTCCTCAAAGTGGTCGTTTCATTGAGGTTGACCGGAGGGTTTTTGAATATGTCAGGGAAAAAAGAGTTGAGGGAATGCCCATTACCAGAGCTGTCATCCAGGTTAAGGCCCTGGAAATCGCCAGAGAGCTCAACATCACTGGATTTAAAGCCAGCCTCGGCTGGTGTCGTAGGATGATGCGGCGTAATGGACTGTCACTTAGACGGAGAACGAGTTTGGCCCAACGCCTGCCGTCAGACTTCGGAGAGAAGCTGCTTTCGTTTCAGCGCTTTATTATCAACCTGAGGAAGAAGCACTCCTACCCGCTGGATCAGATCGGCAATGCTGATCAGACACCCGTTTATTTCGACATGCCAACATCGGTGACTGTCAATAGAAAGGGAGAAAAGTCTGTGTTGGTGAAATCAACGGGCAACGAGAAGAGCCGCGTCACTGTCATGTTGACATGTCTCGCTGGTGGCAGCAAACTCCCCCCGTATGTCATTCTTAAGCGTAAGACTGTGCCAAAGGACCCAATGCCAGCTGGCATTATTGTGCGCGCCCAGGAGAAGGGCTGGATGGAGTCGGGGCTTGTAGTGGACTGGCTAAAGGTTGTGTGGGGCGCACGCTACGGGGGACTGAGGAAGAGGAGGAACATGCTCGTTCTGGATGCGTTCCGCGGACATCTGACTGAGCCCGTGAAAAGTCAGGTGCGAGCAATGAACGGGGATCTTGTGATCATACCAGGGGGAATGACAAGCCAGCTACAGGTGTTGGACGTAGTTGTGAACAAGCCTTTCAAGGATAACCTGCGAAAAAAATACACAGAGTGGCTCCTGTCTGGCAACCACGCACTCACACCGACCGGGAAAATACAGAAGCCGTCAGTCCGTCTACTGTGTGAATGGATCCTGCATGCATGGGATGCTATTCCCTCACAGAGCATCATCGATGGCTTTAAAAAATGTTGCATCTCAAATGCATTGGACGGCAGCGAGGACGACGTGCTTTGGGAGGAGCCGGTGGAAGCGGAGCAGCTGGGGAGCGATGACAGCGAGAGCGAACACAGCGGGGCAGAGGACGTGTGTGAGGGATAGAGAGACATCGGAGGAGAAGTTTGGCGAATTTTTGTTAAGTTTAGTTAAATGTGTGGCCTGTATTTTCTCTGTTATTTAAAAATGTTGCTTTATTATTGCTTGATATTAATTTTGAATCATACTGTACATAGTTTGCCTTTGTGTTTAATTCACTGTGTTTTTAATATTGTTATTTTAAAATAAAATGAAGTTCTTTGTTCGGCAAATCTAGTCTGCAAATCTGTTTTTCTAAATGTTTGTGTTGAAAAACGGGGGGTCGTCTTATAATCAGGGTCGTCTTATATTCGGACCAATACGGTATATATGATTGTGATTTTCCCCATTCTATATGTATTGTGATTTTCCCCATTGTATATGTATTGCGATTTTCACCATTGTATATGTATTGCGATTCGATACTGGGATTTTATTGCGATTCGAGGTTCCAAACATATTGCTCACCGTGTCTGCTCGTCTATGAAAAGCCAACTGACATTTACTCCTGAGGTACTGACCTGTTGCACCCTCTACAACCACTGTGATTATTATTTGACCCTGCGGGCCATTATGAACATCTTCAACAACGATCTGGCTTTAAATGTGATTGATTGCTGCAGAGAGAGCCATGAGAAAATGAGTTGGAAATAACTAAAAAGTGCTACACGGAAAATTAAAAAGGCACAGAAACCGTAAATGACTGGGTAACAGGAAATAAATGGATTTCCACGGCAGAATTAAAAAAGGAATTTTGGACTGACCGATATTTTCAAATACACGCAACTTTTTAAAAAAGTTTAATATCAACACATTTCGATTTAAAAAAATATTTTGGACATCAAAGTAATCATGAGGGAACCCTAGAGTCAGAAAAGGATATTCATATGATCGGTAAGATATAACATCTTGCAGATAGCCCATTCAACGGACAATCTCTTAGAATAAAATATAAACTATTGGAACCAAGACAAAATAACTGATATTGGCACAAGATGGAGGGAATGTTGGAACATAACTAACGATAATTACAGTTAACCAAAATGGACGCTTAATCCAGTATAAACCAATGTACAGAATGTATTACTACACAAGACACTAAATTCTCAAATTCTACAGCACAACGGGCAGAGTCATGTCTTAAGTGGGAAAACTAACAATGACTCAATAATCCACGCCTTCTGGGAACGCTATAAAGTCCAGAGGTTATGGGCGGAGCTAGAAAGTTGGCTGTCAGAAGTAATGTCCAACGTGAATGTACTTTTAATCCGTCTGTCTGTCTGCATATTTCAAGACACGGCCTATGAAAGCGCAGTGAGATAACTGACGGGTTGGACAATACTTTTCTCAATCAATCATCTTGAAAAAAAAAAACGTATACACTTTAAAAACTGGAAATCAACCAAATCCTCCACCGTTAACACAATGGGACGGTCAAATGCTTTTATTATGTAAAATGTTGAAAGTGCCTGTGGGCGACGGAGAGAAATGAAATGGTGCAGTTTGAGGCCATGTGGTGGAGTGATGCGGGCGCTGGAGATGGGGGCGTGACCTATAGTCCAAGGTCACCCACCAAAAAAGGCTTCAGAAAAGGCATTCCCGTGACATCGGAAACAAAACTGCAACGTCTCATCATTAAGTAGATCATTTTATGAATATTAACACTGTGTGGTTAAAGACTTGTAATATTTTTAAATCAAAAAATTTAAAATTGCAAAATCATAGCGCATTTGGGGTCATTTCCCCTACCAACATTGAGGATGCCATGTTACAACTTAGTTACAATTGCCCCTTCGCCAAGCCCCACCCCCCTTTGGTTACTGGTGCAATCTCTGACAACATTTTTCCCGGGAAGCCCAATTCCCCCTTCTAACCGCTGGCGGAATCCCCTCACAATGATCTCAAACTATGTTTTTAATACACAATGAAATTAAAACACAATCCATGAAGTAATTCAACAATTGTGTACGCCGCCATCTTGTCTATTTTTCGAAGCTTCTCTCATGGATTGAGACAGGTGGGTCTCCACCCCAGAGTGTTGCATTCCACCAAGACACTCACCTGTCTCCATCAACGAGAGAAGCTTTGAAATAGACAAAATGGCGGAGCACACGTTGTTGGATTCCTTCATGAAGCAAAAAACATTTAATTCAATTACGGAGCATTTTCAGAATTCAAACGAACCCCCTGCAACTTGACAACATGGAAGTTTAGAAGACGTGTTGCCTTCCACTCTAGAATTGAGTAAGTATCGCCGAGTAAAGGTTGGTTGAAAAATGATCTGTGCTATACTCTACATTACCTACTGTGTAATGGCTGTATGGAAGCATTCACATAATCGCCGTCGTTTCAAAGTGTAGCTAGTTAGCTAGCTTAGCCTTAGTTCAAACACTGCTCTATCGCAGCACGGGGGGAAAAAAATACAGCACTTTCTCTTTGGAAGAGCGGGGATAGTGCTGTCTGAAACACTGCAGTGTGAATACCTCACTTTCTCTTTGAAGAGCGGGGATAGTGCTGTCTGAAACACTGCAGCGTGAATACCTCACTTTCTCTTTGGAAGAGCGGGGATAGTGCTGTCTGAAACACTGCAGTGTGAATACCTCACTTTCTCTTTGAAGAGCGGGGATAGTGCTGTCTGAAACACTGCAGCGTGAATACCTCACTTTCTCTTTGAAGAGCGGGGATAGTGCTGTCTGAAACACTGCAGTGTGAATACCTCACTTTCTCTGTGGAAGAGCAGGGATAGTGCTGTCTGAAACAATGCAGTGTGAATACCTCACTTTCTCTTTGGAAGAGCGGGGATAGTGCTGTCTGAAACAATGCAGTGTGAATACCTCACTTTCTCATTAAAGAGCGGGCATAGTGCTGTCTGAAACACTGCAGTGTGAATACCTCACTTTCTCTTTGGAAGAGCGGGGATAGCGCTGTCTGAAACAATGCAGTGTGAATACCTCACTTTCTCTTTAAAGAGCGGGCATAGTGCTGTCTGAAACACTGCAGTGTGAATACCTCACTTTCTCTTTGGAAGAGCAGGGGTAGTGCTGTCTGAAACAATGCAGTGTGAATACCTCACTTTCTCTTTGGAAGAGCGGGGATAGCGCTGTCTGAAACAATGCAGTGTGAATACCTCACTTTCTCTTTAAAGAGCGGGCATAGTGCTGTCTGAAACACTGCAGTGTGAATACCTCACTTTCTCTTTAAAGAGCGGGCATAGTGCTGTCTGAAACAATGCAGTGTGAATACCTCACTTTCTCTTTAAAGAGCGGGCATAGTGCTGTCTGAAACAATGCAGTGTGAATACCTCACTTTCTCTTTAAAGAGCGGGCATAGTGCTGTCTGAAACACTGCAGTGTGAATACCTCACAATTTTGGAATCTGGAAAAAAACCCAAATAATACTCCAAGAGGCTGTGCATTTCAGGAATCGCAGTAGCAAGTACCCCTGGTGCACAATTATTTAGCCATCATTTTTTTTTAAACTCTGTTTCCCCCCCACTGCCCTTCATGTGTTTCAAACGTGAGCTTGTCCAAGGTATCGGACTCGACAACAGTTGCTATCTGTTGGAGCGTTGCGATTGGTTGGCCAAAATTCTGGGGGCAGGGCTTAGCGAAGGGTCAATTGTTCCGTTTGTCCATAGCTCCATAAGGTGAAGGGACGTTTTCAACTAAAATCACAGAAGTGGGGTTACAGAAGTAATCTTTCCCCCATTGAAAAGCAGCTGAGCCAAGTCTGAATTCAAGCTGTGAACATCACACATGCTTTACTTTCTTTTCTACTACTGGATTATAGCTCCCATCCAAACGTTGTGAATGATATACACTCATGTCATAGTGTCGTGGTAATTATTCTAATCAAAAGGAGAGACATTTTAGATTTCCTCAAAACAATTTAACTTTATTAATTGCTGCAATAATGGAGCGTTAACGGTCACCCAATGGTGTAGAGCTAAAACCCAAATAAACAGGATTGGGTTACAAACTCTTTATAGTCTTGAGTCCTTGTGACGAAGAACAGATACGTGAAATTACACAAAAAAGGTACATTGTGCTCTCATGCAACAGACATCAAGATTTACATGGAGCCAAATATCTGTCTCTAGTTCATTTACTGCTTGTTTATACAAAAATACTAATGCAACATAGGATACTAAGCCCTTTACTCAGAATAATGGAGTCCAGTATTCATCTGCCATATGGGATAAATCAACTGGAGATTGGGTCTCCCTGGCACCGACAGACAAGCACACAGACACTAATCATGGAATGGAATGTTGTCTTATCACCAAGCCATAGTAAAAATGGTCCTCTGTAGCTCAGCTGGTAGAGCACGGCGCTTGTAACGCCAAAAGGTAGTGGGTTCGATCCCCGGGACCACCCCATACACACACAAAAAAAAAAAATATGCGCGCATGACTGTAAGTCGCTTTGGATAAAAGCGTCTGCTAAATGGCATATTATTATTATTATTAAAATCGACTGTCAGAGGTCAATCTCAGAGGGTCATCTCAGTTCACACAGACACATGAGAGTTCTAAAAACCCTAGTATGTCGCCTCTCAGAAGAACAGACCGTGTGAATGTACTAATATAGGAATACATTCTAATATAAAAGTAAATGTGATTAACGTAATGTTGTAATTCTACGACAATAGTCACCAGTCAACCATTACACTCAAACGTTACTTAACAACCAGTGAATGCTAGCGATGGCTAGCTAATTCTACCAGTCTGTCATAATGAGTGAAGGCTAGCGATGGCTAGCTAATTCTACCAGTCTGTCATAATGAGTGAAGGCTAGCGTTGGCTAGCTATTCTACCAGTGTGTCATAATGAGTGAAGGCTAGCGTTGGCTAGCTATTCTACCAGTCTGTCATAATGAGTGAAGGCTAGCGATGGCTAGCTAATTCTACCAGTCTGTCATAATGAGTGAAGGCTAGCGTTGGCTAGCTATTCTACCAGTGTGTCATAATGAGTGAAGGCTAGCGTTGGCTAGCTATTCTACCAGTGTGTCATAATGAGTGAAGGCTAGCGTTGGCTAGCTAATTCTACCAGTCTGTCATAATGAGTGAATGCTAGCGATGGCTAGCTAATTCTACCAGTCTGTCATAATGAGTGAATGCTAGCGTTGGCTAGCTATTCTACCAGTCTGTCATAATGAGTGAATGCTAGCGTTGGCTAGCTATTCTACCAGTCTGTCATAATGAGTGAATGCTAGCGTTGGCTAGCTATTCTACCAGTCTGTTATAATGAGTGAAGGCTAGCTATTCTACCAGTGTGTCATAATGAGTGAAGGCTAGCTATTCTACCAGTGTGTCATAATGAGTGAAGGCTAGCGTTGGCTAGCTATTCTACCAGTGTGTCATAATGAGTGAATGCTAGCGATGGCTAGCTAATTCTACCAGTCTGTCATAATGAGTGAATGCTAGCGTTGGCTAGCTATTCTACCAGTCTGTCATAATGAGTGAAGGCTAGCGTTGGCTAGCTATTCTACCAGTCTGTCATAATGAGTGTCAGCATGCTAATAGCACACGAAACTGTATATTTGTAAGGGGTAGGTATGCATTAGGTTGATAACGATATCACCAAAGTACACTACATCGCCAAAAGTATGTAGACACCAGCTCGTCAAACATCTCATTCCAAAATCATGGGCATTTATATGGAGTTGGTCCCCCCTTTGCTGCTATAACAGCCTCCACTCTTCTGGGAAGTCTTTCCACTAGATGTTGGAACATTGCGGCAGGGACTTGCTTCCATTCAGCCACAAGAGCATTAGTGAGGTCGGGCACTGATGTTGGGCGATTAGGCCTGGCTTACAGTCGGTGTTCCAATTCATCCCAAAGGTGTTCGATGGGGTTGAGGTCAGGGCTCTGTGCAGGCCAGTCAAGTTATTCCACACCGATCTCGACAAACCATTTCTGTATGGACCTCGCTTTGTGCACGGGGGGGAATTGTTTGGGGTTTTATGCTGGGTTTCTGTATAGCACTTTGTGACATCTGCTGATGTAAAAAGGGCTTTATAAATACATTTGATTGATTGGCATGCTAAAACAGAAAAGGGCCTTCCCCAAACTGTTGCCACAAAGTTGGAAGCACAAAATCGTCTAGAATGTCATTGTCTTCTGTAGCATTAAGATTTCCCTTCACTGGAACTATGGAGCCTGAACCATGAGAAACAGCCCCAGACCATTATTCCTCCTCCATCAAACTATAAAGTTGGCACTATGCATTGGGGCAGGTAGCGTTCGCCAAACCCAGATTCCTCCGTCGGAATGCCAGATGGTGAAGCGTGATTCATCCCTCCAGAGGACGTGTTTCCACTGCTCCAGAGTCCAATGGCGGCGAGCAATGGGGCAGCTCTAGCAGGGCATGTGGCGGAGAGTGTTTACAAGTTTTGAAAGTGTTCATGTTCATAACGTTATCTACACAATGTTGTTGACATTTTTGCAGTTTCGTTTCTAGGGTCACGGAACAACACATTGTTGAATGGGTGGCCCGTGGGACTAATAACTACCACGTTTGTTACCTAGCTTGCAAGCTAATAACAGTCGCAAGTTAGGTAGCTGCTACTTTCCATATGCGCCCCCAACTTGAGGTCGAACCAGTCACACTCGAAGTATCGTTACCTATCGCCCCACAAACGCCATGGCTCTTGCCGAACAAGGGGAAACAACTGCTTCAAGGTATCAGAGCGAGTGAAGTCACCAGTTTGAACCACCCGTTACACCCAACACAATTCTGGCTAAGATTCGGAATATGCACATTTGCTCAAAATCCTCCCTCGTCTAGATCGCTAGCATTACCTTGGCAACCAGGAGGCAGCAAAACGAACGTTAGCTTGCTAGCTAAGTAGCTACGGCACATCCCATCTCACATTCACGTCAGACAATCGCTCAACATTTCCAATGAATTAAGAAAATACTTCCAAAGATTAGAAAACGTGACACGAACCTGTCTGGATCTTCTAAAAACGAAGCAGATGCTTTTAGTTTTCAATGTTTTTTCCTCTGCGGGTTTTCTTCTCAACTAGCTAGCTACGTTAGCAGCTACCAAAATGGAGGAAAACAAGAGCGAAATGGGGCGGGGCTACTGGAAACTAACCCATCAGTAAAACTCAAAGAATATCGCGGGAACTCGTCAAACATCTGGCGTGACTTGGTGGGCTTGATTTCTGTGGAATGGAGAAGGAGACAGTTCTTCATTAGTTTTTTTTTAACCTGTATTTATAGTCGAATTTTTGGGATTGACATACAGAACTTTGTAACAAAGAAAACAGGACAGGTTGTACAATTTAATGGTTTTGATATAATGATTTATTTAAGAAATTCTGACATTGATAAAAATGTAGTATATTTAATACAACTGCTAATAATATTAGGTACATTTCATATTTGCAAATGGTCTAATTCAAAACCTAACTTTTTTCAAGTTTATAAATGAATTTAAACAATATGGCACTACTTTTAACTAAAATGAAAAACGAAAAGGCAATTAAAACTTGTTGTATTATTAATTAATATGATTTGTTTCTTTAGGATTCCTGGAAATGTAAATAGTTTGTATGTATGTTTGTTTGCATGTGACTATTTCTCTTTTGTTTGTTGATATTTGTTTGTAAAAAAAAGAAAAAAAAAAGGTTATACATTTTTTTTTTTAAAGACAGTAAAGCCAAAGGGCTCGTTTGAGGGGGGGAAGCTGAAGCAGCCGACCGCAGACGGAAGTCGAGAAGTAAAGTCAAGGGGATGTGCATCTGCGAAAGTCGGACACTGATGTGGTTTTTCCAACAGCAAGGCTCAATGCAACATGGTGTTGCCATTGTTTGTACACGTTTTTAATTTGTACGGTCGAAAACAAGCGTGTCTTCAACCCCCATATCACACACGCACAAACTGGAAATATGTATCTGTACATTCAGTTTGTGAGAGAGCCTCAAATATTTTACATTTTAGTCATTTAGCAGACGCTCTTATCCAGAGCGACTTACAGGAGCAATTAGGGTTAAGTGCCTTGCTCAAGGGCACATCGACAGATTTTTCACCTAGTCGGCTCGGGGGGATTAGAACCAGCGACCTTTCGGTTACTGGCACAACGCTCTTACCCACTAAGCTACCTGCCGCCCCTGAATATCACATTCCATTTGTAGATATCCAGTGTATACGTGAATCATGGCGAAGTTGGTCGCTGTTTCAGTCATGTCTTTGGTTTACGTCCACGCGTGTGGGTCAAACAAAAAAACACTGTAATGATTGGTTGGCAATAGAACCTCCCACAATGCAGGCGATGGCTGCAGGAGGAAGCTGGGGAAGAGCGACTGCAGAAACTTGCAGTTCATTGCAGTCAAAAAACTTCCTGACCTTTTGATCACACTGTTTTTTTTTTGTAAAAAGTTCACGCAGTCGTTACGTAGGGTGCAAGCCTGATCATTATTATCCACATAATGCAACGTACTTTAGAAGAGGCCGGTGACCCAACGACGGGTCAACGACTTGACAAAAGTGATCCGCTCAAACGTGCCCAAAGTACAGCACAGTAAGAAGATAGGCAGAAACTGCTCCTCCAATAGAAATCCTTAATGGCTCTCCGCTGTACGATTGTATGGATGGAGCCACAGCTTTTGAAGTCAAGCGGCGAATTGTTCGCCCTTGCAGCGGAATCCGGGGGGGTCCGACCTATGCAGGGAAGAGGATCGGCATCTACCCAGACCTGAGTGGCGAACTGCCAAAACAGAGGGAGACCTACGACGAGGTGAGATCCCAGCGACGCAAAAACTAAGCTTGAGATGCGGCTTAATCCACCTGTAAAAAAAACTCATCTTGACATTCCAGAACACAACACGCACGTTTTCCACTGCCAAGGAAGCTCAAGACTTCTTCTTCTTCTTCGATAAAGCACATCAAACCCAACACACAAGGGGACAAGTAAGCATTTCGTTTTGACGATGTATACCAATGTGTATCCCGTAGTCCTACATAGCCTACGACTAATAAAACTTGATAACTTGATAACTTGACGACAGGATGGAGCCCCATCATTGGTTCATTATTCAGGTATGCTATCCATGCACAGTGACACAGCCTAGCCTACGGCTACGACGCTGCCCTCAGCATAAGACAATGACGAAGACACCCCTCATGTTTGGGTGCAAGGAACAATATTACTATTATCGATATCCTGGCGCCGACGAAGATGGCGGCCTCGCGACTAGCTCTTAGGAAACTTTGCACTATTTTGTTTTTTTTATGTATTTTTTTTTAAACATTATTAGCTCAGAAAGTGTTTTGCATCATTACATACAGCCGGGAAAAACTATTGGATATCAGAGCGGTGGTAACTCACCAGCATTACGACCAAGAATACGACTTTCCCGAAGCATTATCCTTTGTTTGCTCTCCCCAGGGCAACTGAACTGATTCCAGCGGCTGACCCAAAACATCGCCGGTGGAGGAGAGGCACTCGGAGCGGCCTGCTGGTTCGACTTAGGAGGCGCGCACACCACCCACCACTTCCAAGTATCTTACTAGCTAATGTTCAATCTTTGGTTAACAAAGTCGACGAATTACGGGCAAGGATTTCTTACATCAAGGCCTGTAACATACTCTGTTTCACGGAAACGTGGCTCTCTGGGGATATTCTATCGAAATCGGTCCAGCCAGATGGGTTCTCAGTTCATCGCGCAGACAGGAATAAATATCTCTCCGGGAAGCAGAAGGGCGAAGGTGTGTGTTTCATGATTAACGACTCATGGTGTAATTGTAGTAACATACAGGAAATCGAGTCCTTCTGTTCACCCGACCTAGAATATCTCACAATCAAATGCCGACCATATTATCTCTCAAGATAATTCTATTCGGTTATAGTCACGGCCGTGTATATCCCCCTTCAAGCCGATACCACGGGGCGGCGCACAATTGGCCCAGCGTCGTCCAGGGTAGGGGAGGGAATGGCCGGCAGGGATCGTATATCGTATAAATCGTATATAGAACCCTCAGCTTTATAAGTAAGACGTTTCCCTGGTTTGTCTCCCTGAGTATAGTATTTATTTGGTGCAAATCCTATATAGAACCCTCAGCTTTATAAGTAAGACGTTTCCCTGGTTTGTCTCCCTGAGTATAGTATTTATTTGGTGCAAATCGTATATAGAACCCTCAGCTTTATAAGTAAGACGTTTCCCTGGTTTGTCTCCCTGAGTATAGTATTTATTTGGTGCAAATCGTATATAGAACCCTCAGCTTTATAAGTAAGACGTTTCCCTGGTTTGTCTACCTGAGTATAGTATTTATTTGGTGCAAATCGTATATAGAACCCTCAGCTTTATAAGTAAGACGTTTCCCTGGTTTGTCTCCCTGAGTATAGTATTTATTTGTGGCAAATCGTATATAGAACCCTCAGCTTTATAAGTAAGACGTTTCCCTGGTTTGTCTCCCTGAGTATAGTATTTATTTGGTGCAAATCGTATATAGAACCCTCAGCTTTATAAGTAAGACGTTTCCCTGGTTTGTCTCCCTGAGTATAGTATTTATTTGGTGCAAATCGTATATAGAACCCTCAGCTTTATAAGTAAGACGTTTCCCTGGTTTGTCTCCCTGAGTATAGTATTTATTTGGTGCAAATCGTATATAGAACCCTCAGCTTTATAAGTAAGACGTTTCCCTGGTTTGTCTCCCTGAGTATAGTATTTATTTGCGGGGCAAATCGTATAGAACCCTCAGCTTTATAAGTAAGGCGTTTCCCTGGTTTGTCTCCCTGAGTATAGTATTTATTTGGTGCAAATCGTATAGAACCCTCAGCTTTATAAGTAAGACGTTTCCCTGGTTTGTCTCCCTGAGTATAGTATTTATTTGGGGTCAAATCGTATATAGAACCCTCAGCTTTATAAGTAAGACGTTTCCCTGGTTTGTCTCCCTGAGTATAGTATTTATTTGGGGCAAATCGTATATAGAACCCTCAGCTTTATAAGTAAGATGTTTCCCTGGTTTGTCTCCCTGAGTATAGTATTTATTTGGGGCAAATCGTATATAGAACCCTCAGCTTTATAAGTAAGACGTTTCCCTGGTTTGTCTCCCTGAGTATAGTATTTATTTGGGGCAAATCGTATATAGAACCCTCAGCTTTATAAGTAAGGCGTTTCCCTGGTTTGTCTCCCTGAGTATAGTATTTATTTGGTGCAAATCGTATAGAACCCTCAGCTTTATAAGTAAGAAGTTTCCCTGGTTTGTCTCCCTGAGTATAGTATTTATTTGGGGTCAAATCGTATATAGAACCCTCAGCTTTATAAGTAAGACGTTTCCCTGGTTTGTCTCCCTGAGTATAGTATTTATTTGGGGCAAATCGTATATAGAACCCTCAGCTTTATAAGTAAGATGTTTCCCTGGTTTGTCTCCCTGAGTATAGTATTTATTTGGGGCAGATCGTATAGAACCCTCAGCTTTATAAGTAAGACGTTTCCCTGGTTTGTCTCCCTGAGTATACTATTTATTTGGTGCAAATCGTATATAGAACCCTCAGCTTTATAAGTAAGACGTTTCCCTGGTTTGTCTCCCTGAGTATAGTATTTATTTGGGGTCAAATCGTATATAGAACCCTCAGCTTTATAAGTAAGAGGTTTCCCTGGTTTGTCTCCCTGAGTATAGTATATATTTGTGGCAAATCGTATATAGAACCCTCAGCTTTATAAGTAAGACGTTTCCCTGGTTTGTCTCCCTGAGTATAGTATTTATTTGGTGCAAATCGTATATAGAACCCTCAGCTTTATAAGTAAGACGTTTCCCTGGTTTGTCTCCCTGAGTATAGTATTTATTTGGTGCAAATCGTATATAGAACCCTCAGCTTTATAAGTAAGACGTTTCCCTGGTTTGTCTCCCTGAGTATAGTATTTATTTGGTGCAAATCGTATATAGAACCCTCAGCTTTATAAGTAAGACGTTTCCCTGGTTTGTCTCCCTGAGTATAGTATTTATTTGGTGCAAATCGTATATAGAACCCTCAGCTTTATAAGTAAGACGTTTCCCTGGTTTGTCTCCCTGAGTATAGTATTTATTTGCGGGGCAAATCGTATAGAACCCTCAGCTTTATAAGTAAGGCGTTTCCCTGGTTTGTCTCCCTGAGAATAGTATTTATTTGGTGCAAATCGTATAGAACCCTCAGCTTTATAAGTAAGACGTTTCCCTGGTTTGTCTCCCTGAGTATAGTATTTATTTGGGGTCAAATCGTATATAGAACCCTCAGCTTTATAAGTAAGACGTTTCCCTGGTTTGTCTCCCTGAGTATAGTATTTATTTGGTGCAAATCGTATATAGAACCCTCAGCTTTATAAGTAAGACGTTTCCCTGGTTTGTCTCCCTGAGTATAGTATTTATTTGGGGCAAATCGTATATAGAACCCTCAGCTTTATAAGTAAGACGTTTCCCTGGTTTGTCTCCCTGAGTATAGTATTTATTTGGGGCAAATCGTATATAGAACCCTCAGCTTTATAAGTAAGGCGTTTCCCTGGTTTGTCTCCCTGAGTATAGTATTTATTTGGTGCAAATCGTATAGAACCCTCAGCTTTATAAGTAAGACGTTTCCCTGGTTTGTCTCCCTGAGTATAGTATTTATTTGGGGTCAAATCGTATATAGAACCCTCAGCTTTATAAGTAAGACGTTTCCCTGGTTTGTCTCCCTGAGTATAGTATTTATTTGGGGCAAATCGTAAATAGAACCCTCAGCTTTATAAGTAAGACGTTTCCCTGGTTTGTCTCCCTGAGTATAGTATTTATTTGGGGCAGATCGTATAGAACCCTCAGCTTTATAAGTAAGACGTTTCCCTGGTTTGTCTCCCTGAGTATACTATTTATTTGGTGCAAATCGTATATAGAACCCTCAGCTTTATAAGTAAGACGTTTCCCTGGTTTGTCTCCCTGAGTATAGTATTTATTTGGGGTCAAATCGTATATAGAACCCTCAGCTTTATAAGTAAGACGTTTCCCTTTTTTGTCTCCCTGAGTATAGTATTTATTTGGTGCAGATCTTATATAGAACCCTCAGCTTTATAAGTAAGACGTTTCCCTGGTTTGTCTCCCTGAGTATAGTATTTATTTGGTGCAGATCGTATAGAACCCTCAGCTTTATAAGTAAGACGTTTCCCTGGTTTGTCTCCCTGAGTATAGTATTTATTTGGTGCAAATCGTATATAGAACCCTCAGCTTTATAAGTAAGAAGTTTCCCTGGTTTGTCTCCCTGAGTATAGTATTTATTTGGGGCAAATCGTATATAGAACCCTCAGCTTTATAAGTAAGACGTTTCCCTGGTTTGTCTCCCTGAGTATAGTATTTATTTGGGGCAAATCGTATATAGAACCCTCAGCTTTATAAGTAAGATGTTTCCCTGGTTTGTCTCCCTGAGTATAGTATTTATTTGGGGCAAATCGTATATAGAACCCTCAGCTTTATAAGTAAGACGTTTCCCTGGTTTGTCTCCCTGAGTATAGTATTTATTTGGGGCAAATCGTATATAGAACCCTCAGCTTTATAAGTAAGGCGTTTCCCTGGTTTGTCTCCCTGAGTATAGTATTTATTTGGTGCAAATCGTATAGAACCCTCAGCTTTATAAGTAAGAAGTTTCCCTGGTTTGTCTCCCTGAGTATAGTATTTATTTGGGGTCAAATCGTATATAGAACCCTCAGCTTTATAAGTAAGACGTTTCCCTGGTTTGTCTCCCTGAGTATAGTATTTATTTGGGGCAAATCGTATATAGAACCCTCAGCTTTATAAGTAAGATGTTTCCCTGGTTTGTCTCCCTGAGTATAGTATTTATTTGGGGCAGATCGTATAGAACCCTCAGCTTTATAAGTAAGACGTTTCCCTGGTTTGTCTCCCTGAGTATACTATTTATTTGGTGCAAATCGTATATAGAACCCTCAGCTTTATAAGTAAGACGTTTCCCTGGTTTGTCTCCCTGAGTATAGTATTTATTTGGGGTCAAATCGTATATAGAACCCTCAGCTTTATAAGTAAGAGGTTTCCCTGGTTTGTCTCCCTGAGTATAGTATTTATTTGTGGCAAATCGTATATAGAACCCTCAGCTTTATAAGTAAGACGTTTCCCTGGTTTGTCTCCCTGAGTATAGTATTTATTTGGTGCAAATCGTATATAGAACCCTCAGCTTTATAAGTAAGACGTTTCCCTGGTTTGTCTCCCTGAGTATAGTATTTATTTGCGGGGCAAATCGTATAGAACCCTCAGCTTTATAAGTAAGGCGTTTCCCTGGTTTGTCTCCCTGAGAATAGTATTTATTTGGTGCAAATCGTATAGAACCCTCAGCTTTATAAGTAAGACGTTTCCCTGGTTTGTCTCCCTGAGTATAGTATTTATTTGGGGTCAAATCGTATATAGAACCCTCAGCTTTATAAGTAAGACGTTTCCCTGGTTTGTCTCCCTGAGTATAGTATTTATTTGGTGCAAATCGTATATAGAACCCTCAGCTTTATAAGTAAGACGTTTCCCTGGTTTGTCTCCCTGAGTATAGTATTTATTTGGTGCAAATCGTATATAGAACCCTCAGCTTTATAAGTAAGACGTTTCCCTGGTTTGTCTCCCTGAGTATAGTATTTATTTGGGGCAAATCGTATATAGAACCCTCAGCTTTATAAGTAAGGCGTTTCCCTGGTTTGTCTCCCTGAGTATAGTATTTATTTGGTGCAAATCGTATATAGAACCCTCAGCTTTATAAGTAAGACGTTTCCCTGGTTTGTCTCCCTGAGTATAGTATTTATTTGGTGCAAATCGTATATAGAACCCTCAGCTTTATAAGTAAGACGTTTCCCTGGTTTGTCTCCCTGAGTATAGTATTTATTTGTGGCAAATCGTATATAGAACCCTCAGCTTTATAAGTAAGACGTTTCCCTGGTTTGTCTCCCTGAGTATAGTATTTATTTGGGGCAGATCGTATAGAACCCTCAGCTTTATAAGTAAGACGTTTCCCTGGTTTGTCTCCCTGAGTATAGTATTTATTTGGTGCAAATCGTATATAGAACCCTCAGCTTTATAAGTAAGACGTTTCCCTGGTTTGTCTCCCTGAGTATAGTATTTATTTGGTGCAAATCGTATATAGAACCCTCAGCTTTATAAGTAAGACGTTTCCCTGGTTTGTCTCCCTGAGTATAGTATTTATTTGCGGGGCAAATCGTATAGAACCCTCAGCTTTATAAGTAAGGCGTTTCCCTGGTTTGTCTCCCTGAGTATAGTATTTATTTGGTGCAAATCGTATAGAACCCTCAGCTTTATAAGTAAGACGTTTCCCTGGTTTGTCTCCCTGAGTATAGTATTTATTTGGGGTCAAATCGTATATAGAACCCTCAGCTTTATAAGTAAGACGTTTCCCTGGTTTGTCTCCCTGAGTATAGTATTTATTTGGGGCAAATCGTATATAGAACCCTCAGCTTTATAAGTAAGATGTTTCCCTGGTTTGTCTCCCTGAGTATAGTATTTATTTGGGGCAAATCGTATATAGAACCCTCAGCTTTATAAGTAAGACGTTTCCCTGGTTTGTCTCCCTGAGTATAGTATTTATTTGGGGCAAATCGTATATAGAACCCTCAGCTTTATAAGTAAGGCGTTTCCCTGGTTTGTCTCCCTGAGTATAGTATTTATTTGGTGCAAATCGTATAGAACCCTCAGCTTTATAAGTAAGAAGTTTCCCTGGTTTGTCTCCCTGAGTATAGTATTTATTTGGGGTCAAATCGTATATAGAACCCTCAGCTTTATAAGTAAGACGTTTCCCTGGTTTGTCTCCCTGAGTATAGTATTTATTTGGGGCAAATCGTATATAGAACCCTCAGCTTTATAAGTAAGATGTTTCCCTGGTTTGTCTCCCTGAGTATAGTATTTATTTGGGGCAGATCGTATAGAACCCTCAGCTTTATAAGTAAGACGTTTCCCTGGTTTGTCTCCCTGAGTATACTATTTATTTGGTGCAAATCGTATATAGAACCCTCAGCTTTATAAGTAAGACGTTTCCCTGGTTTGTCTCCCTGAGTATAGTATTTATTTGGGGTCAAATCGTATATAGAACCCTCAGCTTTATAAGTAAGAGGTTTCCCTGGTTTGTCTCCCTGAGTATAGTATTTATTTGTGGCAAATCGTATATAGAACCCTCAGCTTTATAAGTAAGACGTTTCCCTGGTTTGTCTCCCTGAGTATAGTATTTATTTGGTGCAAATCGTATATAGAACCCTCAGCTTTATAAGTAAGACGTTTCCCTGGTTTGTCTCCCTGAGTATAGTATTTATTTGGTGCAAATCGTATATAGAACCCTCAGCTTTATAAGTAAGACGTTTCCCTGGTTTGTCTCCCTGAGTATAGTATTTATTTGGTGCAAATCGTATATAGAACCCTCAGCTTTATAAGTAAGACGTTTCCCTGGTTTGTCTCCCTGAGTATAGTATTTATTTGGTGCAAATCGTATATAGAACCCTCAGCTTTATAAGTAAGACGTTTCCCTGGTTTGTCTCCCTGAGTATAGTATTTATTTGCGGGGCAAATCGTATAGAACCCTCAGCTTTATAAGTAAGGCGTTTCCCTGGTTTGTCTCCCTGAGAATAGTATTTATTTGGTGCAAATCGTATAGAACCCTCAGCTTTATAAGTAAGACGTTTCCCTGGTTTGTCTCCCTGAGTATAGTATTTATTTGGGGTCAAATCGTATATAGAACCCTCAGCTTTATAAGTAAGACGTTTCCCTGGTTTGTCTCCCTGAGTATAGTATTTATTTGGTGCAAATCGTATATAGAACCCTCAGCTTTATAAGTAAGACGTTTCCCTGGTTTGTCTCCCTGAGTATAGTATTTATTTGGGGCAAATCGTATATAGAACCCTCAGCTTTATAAGTAAGACGTTTCCCTGGTTTGTCTCCCTGAGTATAGTATTTATTTGGGGCAAATCGTATATAGAACCCTCAGCTTTATAAGTAAGGCGTTTCCCTGGTTTGTCTCCCTGAGTATAGTATTTATTTGGTGCAAATCGTATAGAACCCTCAGCTTTATAAGTAAGACGTTTCCCTGGTTTGTCTCCCTGAGTATAGTATTTATTTGGGGTCAAATCGTATATAGAACCCTCAGCTTTATAAGTAAGACGTTTCCCTGGTTTGTCTCCCTGAGTATAGTATTTATTTGGGGCAAATCGTAAATAGAACCCTCAGCTTTATAAGTAAGACGTTTCCCTGGTTTGTCTCCCTGAGTATAGTATTTATTTGGGGCAGATCGTATAGAACCCTCAGCTTTATAAGTAAGACGTTTCCCTGGTTTGTCTCCCTGAGTATACTATTTATTTGGTGCAAATCGTATATAGAACCCTCAGCTTTATAAGTAAGACGTTTCCCTGGTTTGTCTCCCTGAGTATAGTATTTATTTGGGGTCAAATCGTATATAGAACCCTCAGCTTTATAAGTAAGACGTTTCCCTTTTTTGTCTCCCTGAGTATAGTATTTATTTGGTGCAGATCTTATATAGAACCCTCAGCTTTATAAGTAAGACGTTTCCCTGGTTTGTCTCCCTGAGTATAGTATTTATTTGGTGCAGATCTTATATAGAACCCTCAGCTTTATAAGTAAGACGTTTCCCTGGTTTGTCTCCCTGAGTATAGTATTTATTTGGTGCAGATCGTATAGAACCCTCAGCTTTATAAGTAAGACGTTTCCCTGGTTTGTCTCCCTGAGTATAGTATTTATTTGGTGCAAATCGTATATAGAACCCTCAGCTTTATAAGTAAGAAGTTTCCCTGGTTTGTCTCCCTGAGTATAGTATTTATTTGGGGCAAATCGTATATAGAACCCTCAGCTTTATAAGTAAGACGTTTCCCTGGTTTGTCTCCCTGAGTATAGTATTTATTTGGGGCAAATCGTATATAGAACCCTCAGCTTTATAAGTAAGATGTTTCCCTGGTTTGTCTCCCTGAGTATAGTATTTATTTGGGGCAAATCGTATATAGAACCCTCAGCTTTATAAGTAAGACGTTTCCCTGGTTTGTCTCCCTGAGTATAGTATTTATTTGGGGCAAATCGTATATAGAACCCTCAGCTTTATAAGTAAGGCGTTTCCCTGGTTTGTCTCCCTGAGTATAGTATTTATTTGGTGCAAATCGTATAGAACCCTCAGCTTTATAAGTAAGAAGTTTCCCTGGTTTGTCTCCCTGAGTATAGTATTTATTTGGGGTCAAATCGTATATAGAACCCTCAGCTTTATAAGTAAGACGTTTCCCTGGTTTGTCTCCCTGAGTATAGTATTTATTTGGGGCAAATCGTATATAGAACCCTCAGCTTTATAAGTAAGATGTTTCCCTGGTTTGTCTCCCTGAGTATAGTATTTATTTGGGGCAGATCGTATAGAACCCTCAGCTTTATAAGTAAGACGTTTCCCTGGTTTGTCTCCCTGAGTATACTATTTATTTGGTGCAAATCGTATATAGAACCCTCAGCTTTATAAGTAAGACGTTTCCCTGGTTTGTCTCCCTGAGTATAGTATTTATTTGGGGTCAAATCGTATATAGAACCCTCAGCTTTATAAGTAAGAGGTTTCCCTGGTTTGTCTCCCTGAGTATAGTATTTATTTGTGGCAAATCGTATATAGAACCCTCAGCTTTATAAGTAAGACGTTTCCCTGGTTTGTCTCCCTGAGTATAGTATTTATTTGGTGCAAATCGTATATAGAACCCTCAGCTTTATAAGTAAGACGTTTCCCTGGTTTGTCTCCCTGAGTATAGTATTTATTTGCGGGGCAAATCGTATAGAACCCTCAGCTTTATAAGTAAGGCGTTTCCCTGGTTTGTCTCCCTGAGAATAGTATTTATTTGGTGCAAATCGTATAGAACCCTCAGCTTTATAAGTAAGACGTTTCCCTGGTTTGTCTCCCTGAGTATAGTATTTATTTGGGGTCAAATCGTATATAGAACCCTCAGCTTTATAAGTAAGACGTTTCCCTGGTTTGTCTCCCTGAGTATAGTATTTATTTGGTGCAAATCGTATATAGAACCCTCAGCTTTATAAGTAAGACGTTTCCCTGGTTTGTCTCCCTGAGTATAGTATTTATTTGGGGCAAATCGTATATAGAACCCTCAGCTTTATAAGTAAGACGTTTCCCTGGTTTGTCTCCCTGAGTATAGTATTTATTTGGGGCAAATCGTATATAGAACCCTCAGCTTTATAAGTAAGGCGTTTCCCTGGTTTGTCTCCCTGAGTATAGTATTTATTTGGTGCAAATCGTATAGAACCCTCAGCTTTATAAGTAAGACGTTTCCCTGGTTTGTCTCCCTGAGTATAGTATTTATTTGGGGTCAAATCGTATATAGAACCCTCAGCTTTATAAGTAAGACGTTTCCCTGGTTTGTCTCCCTGAGTATAGTATTTATTTGGGGCAAATCGTAAATAGAACCCTCAGCTTTATAAGTAAGACGTTTCCCTGGTTTGTCTCCCTGAGTATAGTATTTATTTGGGGCAGATCGTATAGAACCCTCAGCTTTATAAGTAAGACGTTTCCCTGGTTTGTCTCCCTGAGTATACTATTTATTTGGTGCAAATCGTATATAGAACCCTCAGCTTTATAAGTAAGACGTTTCCCTGGTTTGTCTCCCTGAGTATAGTATTTATTTGGGGTCAAATCTTATATAGAACCCTCAGCTTTATAAGTAAGACGTTTCCCTTTTTTGTCTCCCTGAGTATAGTATTTATTTGGTGCAGATCTTATATAGAACCCTCAGCTTTATAAGTAAGACGTTTCCCTGGTTTGTCTCCCTGAGTATAGTATTTATTTGGTGCAGATCTTATATAGAACCCTCAGCTTTATAAGTAAGACGTTTCCCTGGTTTGTCTCCCTGAGTATAGTATTTATTTGGTGCAGATCGTATAGAACCCTCAGCTTTATAAGTAAGACGTTTCCCTGGTTTGTCTCCCTGAGTATAGTATTTATTTGGTGCAAATCGTATATAGAACCCTCAGCTTTATAAGTAAGAAGTTTCCCTGGTTTGTCTCCCTGAGTATAGTATTTATTTGGGGCAAATCGTATATAGAACCCTCAGCTTTATAAGTAAGACGTTTCCCTGGTTTGTCTCCCTGAGTATAGTATTTATTTGGGGCAAATCGTATAAAACCCTCAGCTTTATAAGTAAGACGTTTCCCTGGTTTGTCTCCCTGAGTATAGTATTTATTTGGGGCAAATCGTATATAGAACCCTCAGCTTTATAAGTAAGACGTTTCCCTGGTTTGTCTCCCTGAGTATAGTATTTATTTGGGGCAAATCGTATATAGAACCCTCAGCTTTATAAGTAAGACGTTTCCCTGGTTTGTCTCCCTGAGTA